>NC_051183.1:141317343-141585030 GCF_013339695.2 Rhipicephalus sanguineus
ACGTAAGTCCTCAACTACGTGACTGCTGATGCGCATGCGCGTTGGGGAGCAACGAGCGAAGGCCTCCCCCCTCCCCGCTGTTCTGATGTCAAGGGCCGTGTGAGTGCCGGCGCAACGATGTTTGACGTGTTTGAACGGGGCACACATCTCGGTGAGGTGCTTTGTTCTTGCTGTTCGAAGGAGCGCATGTTATTTATGTACGCATGGGAATATGTTCGACACGCTTTGGAGAAGAGCAGAAATCGGTTGAGGAGCAAGCCCCTCTGCCGATTGGCTGGTTTCAACAAGAGCACCTCACATTTAGGTAGCCGAGCGAATAACGCATGCACTGTCTGAAATGAACGAATGAGCTTAACTAAATTCCCTCAAACTAACTAAAAGTAAGGATGTTTTATTAACAAAACTAAGGCTGTTTATTTCACCTCTGCCACACACAAGCCCTCCTTACGTTAAATAACTCAGAAACTGAAGTTGTGAAAAGCATCTAATCATTCAGCATGCATTTTTCACTAAAATTTACATGGAATGACCACGTGAGCTGTATTATCAATAAGCCATCTAGGACAATCGGGATTAGGCGCCGCCACCGCTAATATTTTCCTACTTTTGTTAACATACTCTTACGTAACTTTTTGCTTTCTTGTTTATTAAATTGTGCCTTTCTTATATGGTCAAAAACAACAACGCTAAAACTGAGCAAACTTACCGTCTTGAAAAACAAAGCTTAGCGTCTAGCCTGCAATGTACCATATCGCTACCACACAGCACAATTTTGAAAAATCACCTCAACATTCAGAATGCATCACTGCATGTTTACAAATTTGGACGTTTTATGGAAACTCCGTCTATTGAAAAATAATGATACTATTACAAGAATGGCGAGGAGGAGGAAGGAAATGAAGGGAAGGCAGGGAGGTTAACCAGACGCGCGCCCGGTTTGCTACCCTACGCTGGGGGAAGAGATGAAGGGATTAAAAGATAGAAAGAAGAGGGAAGAAGGCACTGTGAGGGTACATATGCACCTGTCCATTGAATGCCTACAAGCGGTCATTTAAGCCGGTCGATTTTAAAAACAGCAGTAATGCTCGCGTCGCTTTGCTGGCCTGCGATGCGTAGGGCCACGATCCGAGGATCTTCTCTTCGGAAAACGGTCTGTCGTCTAACTTGTTCAGCGCATCGCGCAGAACGTTTCGTTTGTTCACAAAATGTCCACAGAAACACAGTAGATGTTCTATCGTTCCGTTGCTATTGCACATTTTGAGGTGTCTGCCATTCCTATGCGAAAAGAGTACGGCTTCGTGAAAGCTACTCCTAACCACAGGCAGCACAGTAAAGTTTCATCACGGCGGGGGAGGTGCGATGGAACTTGGAGCTTCCTCGATGGGTCTAGTTCATGCAGGCGACGGTTCCAGACACTGGGGTCACTCAACCAAGTTTGCGTCATGGTGTCAGCGAACGAGTGCAGACCCCTTGCAGCGTCTGTCTCGACAAGGGTATTGGGGTTGTCTGGGCATCCTCGTGGGCGGACCGAGCAGCATCATCAGCGAGATTGTTACCCACAACACCACAATGTCCCGGCAGCCATTGGAACACAACGTCATCTCCCTTCGATAAAGCTTGGTGAAGAGCTTCTCTCATTTCGTTCACTAACTGCTCGTGCACCCTTCGTCGTAATGCTGATTGCTGACTCTGAAGGGATGCCTTGGAGTCGCAAATGACAGCCCACTTTTGAGGCTGGGCTTTCGCGATATAAAGGATAGTAGCACGTAAGGCGGCAAGCTCCGCTGCTGTTGATGTCGTCCTGTGTGACACCCTGAACTTGACAGTGACTTGGCAGGCCGGAATAACAACAACACCTGTGGAGCTGTCGGCTAAGACTGATCCATCGGTATAAATGTGTGTCCTTTGGCCATACTCCTCGTTGGGTAGTGACAATGTCGCCTGTCGTAGAACCACTGTCGAATGACGGCTCTTCTTCGTTATTTGCGGAATTGTGAGGCGTACCTGTGGTTGTTGTAGGCACCACGGAGGCGACAGTGGTCTTGCTGCTGGAGTAAAGCCCGACGGAAGGCCTACTCTATGAGTCGAAACAATCTTTGAAAACACGGCTTGCGGTCTCTGAAGTGGCAACGCAGCAATATGGTGACCGGGAACTCGGCAGAGATGTCTAATGTGAGCTCTAAAATTGTCAGTAGTGACGTATGTTGGAATCGGGTGCTCTCTTGCGATCGTAATTGTCCCCTGCGTTGAGGTGCAGCGTGGTAATCCTAAGCACCTGCGTAGTGGCTGGCCTTGCAAACTTTGGAGGGTGCGGATGTTCGTCTTGCAAGTATTGGCCAGCATCGGCAAGCTCTAACGTAAAAATCCCAGAAACAGTCCTCTGTTTCTGGGATGGTGAGGTTAGCGAAAAACTTTCCTGCTTATAATGCTCGTCGTCCTGAAGCGTGGTATATATAGGAAAATGCAGAACAAATTACGGAAACCAAATGTTAAAATTTCAACTGCCTACACTTCTACACCGCATAATAAAGGAACATAAAAATAACTTATCTCTTATATCACCCAAAGAACTGCGTTTAGTGTTTGTATAAGGATGTGATGTGAAGACTACCGTTTTCCCCTCTTGTTTGTAACCACTTTCTCAAAGTCATACGTATTTCTTTTATTAGGCTGTCCTGACTTAGCCCCATGCTTCTTTGCTATTCTGTGTGCTAGGGGGTCGGCGCCCCTCAAGCGGTTCGAACAGCTTTTACCTGTGCTCCTCGTAACGTACTCTTATTGGGGAATAAAATTTTGATTTTGATTCACACGAACTGATTTAGTCTTAAGTAGCCCCTGATAATAATGATTGTTGGTGTTTTACTTCCCGAAACCACGATATGGATATGAGGGACGCCGTTTTGGAGGGCATCGGAAATTTCGACCACCTGAGATCCTTTAACTTGCACCAAAATCTAAGTACACGGACCTCCAGCATTTCGCATCCATCGAAATGCGACCGCCGAGGCTGGGATTCGATCCCGCAACCTACGGGTCAGTAGTCGAGCACCATGACTGCTATGCCACCGCGTCAGGGTCAGCGAGCCCTAAGCCACTCCCAGATCAAAGACGAAAGAGTGGCTTCATTCTCGCCTTCGCGACCGTTCCTACCGGCGCTATACATACCACCTTCTCGCCAGTTATTTTTTCATAAACACATGGACAAGGTCAGAACTAAGCGGTGAGCCCATCAGGATTTCGTGCTTTTCGCCTAGACGCTGTTATCTCCGCTTTCGCAGTCTAATACTCGCAAAACGAAGTGTAATCAGTCGATCACGCACGATAGTGATAGACAAGGCAGAACGAGTGTGCGGCTCCATGGCATAGCAGGGTAGAAAATAATTCGCAGCTGGTATCCCTCGTATACGGAGAAATTGAGAGCTTATTTCCTCATGACGTCACCTGAACAGAATGTTGGCGTCACGAACTGTGCCGAGAAGACGGGAAACGCCCGGAGAGGATAGCGTGCTCGTTCTTTGTATCTTCAGACATAAAATAGAGGCCCCTTAAGCGCAACTGTTAAAGCGACTGCAAAATGAAATGATTTAGTATGTTTAGTAGCAGTAGCGATGAAGACCGAAATGACGTTTATTCCTCCATCCCAGAAGGGAGCACGTCGCAGTATCGTGAAGTAACGGAGAAGGGGAGTTAAGTCTGTTCGGTTGTGGCAGCCTACGGCGATGGCAAGACCAGGGGAGGTGCCAAAGTGTAATGGACATTTACCCTGTACCCTGTACCTTGTTATGGACATTTACCTAGCATACCAGAGGCGTCGCCAATTTATTTAGTGCGGGCGGGAGGGGAGGCAGGTGTCCTTCATTGCAATGCGTGTGCGTGCATTAGTGTTTGTGCATACTCACAAAAAACAGGTGGCTGATACAAATTTGACTGGAACCGATCACGACACGACATTGACACTTCATAGAAGCAGTTGCAGCTTCGTTGGGCATAAAGGAATACAAGAGCATAAATTATCGCAATGTATGGTACGATTCAATTATTCATGTTCAGGTGCAAATTTATGTGCACGAAAACTTGGAAGTGTTAGTCATCGCCAAATGTAGCCATGACGGCGAGTGGTTTGCATGCACATAAATACCCGATAAAGTGGACGAGAGGACGACCGCCGCCGTGGTTCAATGTTCAGAGCATCACGCGCGTTATCCGAAGGTTTCAGGTTCGGTCAGTGCCGGCGCAAGCTGTCTTTTCGTCACTTTACTTTCTTTCAAATTTATACCTTAATTACTGCAATAGAGTTGACAGAGTAGAATTAACGTACTGGCTTCATTATCTGTTGGTTTTCATCAAGGTTGTACCAACAAAGAAACGAACGCTTAACATTGCCTTCTTTGATCAATTTACGCATAGTAAGAAGGCTTGACACGTTATTCTCCACAGCTCGGAGACGCTGCTTCGCAACCACAGGGGAAGCGCTTGCGACCGGCGTTGTCACTTCTCCGTGAAAGGCCAGAGAAACTGCGCGCACTGCCCTCTGCTTACTCGTCGGCTTGAAGCGGCGCAGCCGTGCTTTCTTCTTCATTGTCGGCGACTCCACCCGCTTCGAACCACTGCGCAGGGTGCAAAGCGAACGCGAGTCCCACTCATTACTATCCCCTTCGAGCAGGTCGCACTTAAGCAGCGAATCGAAACGGGCGATGAGGGTGACGCCGTGACCAACATTTTCAGTTACGCGGCTGCTCTCTGAAAGAAAACATCTAACGTAGTGTGACGTCAGCGTGTCGTCAGAGGCCCTCCCCCACGGACCTTCAGGGGTGGTTGCGGGTTACACCGCATCTTTCGTGAAGCGCCGGAGCATATACCGCTCCCGTGGCACACGCGACCGAACGCATGGATGCGGTGGTCGAGCGCCCCTTGGAAAGGGAGAACGCGACCTTCTCCTATCAGGATCTCGCGAATCGAAGGCAGTAGCCGTGTCCTACATAATTTCTTGCCGTTTTGCGTAAGACACGCGCGAAGGAACCGGTGACCTGGCGGGGGTCGTGGTGATGGTGTCATCCGCAAATAGTGGTGTCACCAGTGCGGAGATGTCTCCGGCGCTCGACAGCGATCAGCGCGGCGTGGCGGTCTTCATGAAAGAAGGACGGCGGCCGAGGTCGTCGAAATGAGTCGGCGACAGAAGCTGCAACGACGCTCTGGTAAGCCACGATGTCGTCTTCACTGAAATCGCTATTTCTGCCTAGCACATTACGTTTCCTCGCTCTGTATACCATCGCATGAATGTGTCGAAAGCGGCAGTGCCCGACTAGTAATAATATTAACGCATTATTCAGATCTTGCTTGCTTCTGCTAATACGTATTCGTATCCACCAAGACGGAACTGACTACCCATGTCCAAATTTAGAATTTTACACCGGCTCTGTCACGTAGATGACAGTCACGAACGATTTCTAAACAGTGTGCACAACTACGGCCTCACATGCGTTCGCAAGTCCCCTTAAATTGAAGGCGTTGCAGCTAGGATGCCCACAGAGTGAACGAGCGAAGCCTTGCTGATTACGTGCACTTAATGAGAAAGAGTTTATCTTCCGCAGCTACAGGTTGCCATCAAACATTGCATATGCTATCAACATCTTGCAGAAAAACATAGCCACATGCTATAAACGCAGGTAAGCTTACGTAAGTTTCTGTTTAGTCAGAGTAATTGTAGTGTCGCATTATTGCGTCACTAAAGACATTCTAACATAATAATATTTGGTGTTTAACGTCCCAGAACCACGAATTGATTATGAGGGAGAGAGAGAGAAAAGGTTTATTATGGCAGAAAAGCTGAGAGGTCGGCCTGAATCAATGTTCTGGCCTGCTACTCAGCAGTAGGAAAGGGGAGAGTGGTAGTATAGAGAGTGGAGAGAAGATGCGGATGATGATGATGGAAAAAAGTGGCGACGAAGTAAGTCCTTGAATGTCCAAAAACTATTTACAGTCTCTCGTCGAGCTCTGTGTCGCGCAAAAACATGTTCAGCGCTTTCAGAATATCGCGCTGATGACATGGTGGTGGTCCCAACAGAACTTTTTCTGAAACTTGTTGCTTCGATGACAACAAGACGGCCGCCATTGAATTTCTTTGCGTGAGGTATCGTGGGCAGACGCACAGGAGGTGTTCGATAGTCTCAGGAGTGCCACACATCTCGCAATTGGGACTGTCGGCACGGCCGATAAGGTGTTGGTAACGGCGAGTGAATGCCACACCTAGTCGTAGTCGGTGAAATAAGCTTGTAATACACATTTTCATGGTTGGTGGGATTCTAACACTCATATTTGGGTCAAGTTCGTGAAGCCGGCGGTGACGATGGCTTGGTAAAGACCAATATGCTGCTGTAGTCTCACTCAGGAGTGTGTACACTACGGTGTTAGTATCCGGTCGGGAAAAGGGGATAGCTAGTACTCGCGTTATCATGGGCCATCTTTGCCTCCGCATCGGCTTGCTCATTGCCCTGCAGACCGCAGTGCCCTGGAACCCACTGACACATGATACGATGGCCAGTTTTCAGGGCGACATCGTGTAATTCGGCCACTTCGTGAGCAAGTATGGAATAAGGCCCTCGTTTAAGTGCTGAATCTATCACTTGGAGTGCTGGTTTACAGTCACAAAATATAGTCCATTGGTGAGGAGGTTGCGTCGATATGTAACGAATTACCTCGCGGATGGCTACAATCTCTGCCGCCGTCGATGTTGTTCGGTGGTCCAGACGGAAGCGTTCACTGGTCTTCAAACTTGGTATAACGAATGCCGCTGTTGACGCAGTGGGTAACACAGACCCGTCAGTAAAAACATGCACAGAATTGGCATATTCTGTAGATATATATGATAACGTTAATGTTTGAGTCCACATAAAGGTATGCGCGACTTTTTACCCACTCCTGGAATGGATAGGCGCACTGTAGGTCTTGATAAAATCCATGCTGGTATCTCTGCAACTTTTGCGGGAGCGAAGCCTGAGGGAATGATGTTCTCATGGCGTGAGATGATTTCTGCAAAAGTGCTGTCCGGTCGGTGGGTGTGGATCGTTGCCAGAGGATGACGTTCATGCCGCGTCAATAGTCGGAGATAAACTCTTAACGGTTCGCATGAAAGATAACTATCCATGGGAGTTATGCGTGCTTCCGCAATAACTCCTAATGTTGACGTACATCGCGGTACGCCAAGACATGTCCTCAATGCCTGAGCTTGCAAACTTTCTAATGTACGCAGGCAGGACGGGCGTAGGTTTGTCATGACAGGTAAGCTGTATCGTAGGTAGCTTACGAAAAGTGCCTCATACAGCTGAAGCAACGACCTCTCTGATGGGCCCCATTTCGTGCCTGCTATATATCTAAGCATGTGTATGAAGCTGCTTAGTTTGGATCTAAGCATCGACACGTGCTTCGACCAGGACAAGTTTCGGTCAATCATCACTCCTAAGAATCGATGATGTGTTACATATGGTACGGAAGTGCCATCAATTATGATTTGGTAACGATGCATCGTTTTGCGTGTAAATGCGAGGGCCGCACACTTCGCTGTCGCCAATTGTAGACCTCGCGAACGCAAATATTTAGAGGTGACCGACACTGCACGTTGTAGTCTTGCCCGAAGCTGTGGTCGTGAAACGCCGGAAGCCCATATACAGATGTCGTCAGCGTACAAGCTCATCCTGGCTGTGTCTGGCACTACGTCGGCGAGTCCTATGAGAGTGATGTTGAAGAGCGTCGGGCTGAGAATGCCGCCTTGAGGAACTCCACGGAGGACTTCATGACGACTCGTCTCTCCATCCGTCGTCGTCATAAAGATGGTCCGGCGTGTAAGGTAATTTCGTATCCACAGAAACAGTGTGCCTCCAATCCCTAGCTCCTCAAGTGCGTCGAGGATAGCGTCATGTAACACATTATCATATGCCCCTTTGACATCCAAAAATAGCGCTCCTGTCAAGCGTCGGCGCCTCTTGGCCTGTTCAGCAGTTGATACGAGATCGATCACGTTGTCAATAGAAGACCTTCCCTTGCGAAAACCTGTCATTATGTCTGGATAAAGGTTGTTCTTCTCAAGAAACCATTCCAACCTCGTCAACAGCATTTTCTCCATGACCTTGCCTACGCAACTTGCCAGGGCAATTGGTCTGTAGGATGCCAGGGCATGAGGTGTTTTGCCAGGCTTCAGAAGCGCCACGACACGACTGGTTTTCCATTTTTCCGGTACAGTGCCTGTGCTCCACGACGCATTGAACAGGGATAGAAGAAGAGTGCGTGCATCTTTTCCCAGTGAACGGAGCGCAGCGTACGTGATGCCGTCTGGTCCCGGTGCCGATGAGCGTCGAGTTGAAGCAAGTGCAGCATCTAGTTCTTGCATCGTGAACATGACATCAAGACGGTCGTCAAGGGCTGGCGGGGCTTGTCGGTCGTTTGTTGGGGGAATACCAGTAGCTCCAGCAACAATAAGTTTGCAGTAGTCCTCCGCAACGTCTACTTCGCTCCTACGTTGTACAACCGCCAGAGCTCGAAATGGGTACTTTTCTTGAGGGGGAAATCGTAGGCTGCGCATAACGTGCCATATTTTGCAAAGTGGCTTTCGGGATCCAGGGAAGTACAAAATTTCCTCCAGCGTTTAGTGTCCAATTTGTCAAGGTGCCGAAGTACATGTCGCTGAGCTTGGCGGCATGTCCTGAGGTCCGAAACAGATTTCGTTCTTCTGTACTTCCTCTCTGCTCGGCGACGTATGGCACGCAGTTTTTCATATTCAATGTCGACGGACGATCTAGGTGCCAATACGCTTATGTATTTCGTCGTGACTTGAAGAGTTGAGCTTATGATACGTTCGAGGTCCGGCGGTGTAGTTTGATGTGAACAAGCGTTTTCAACCGATGTCTGGAAATCTTGCCAGTTAGTCGACTGAATACGAGGAGGAGAGGCTTGGAGGAACCATTTCAGTTGTACATAGGTCGGTATGTGGTCGCTGCCATGAGTCTCGAGATCTGTACACCAGGTAGCTGATGGCAGAATGCTCCTGGATACAAATGCAAGGTCTAAGGAGCTACTGTATGTTGGACCTCGTAGAAATGTGGGCGAACCGTCATTAATCGTTGCGAGGCCTTCGTCATGTAGGAAGGTAGCGAGCTGTTCTCCCCGTTTACTTGTCGTAACGCTTCCCCATAACGGGTGATGTGCATTGAAGTCTCCGATAAGAATATGCGGTCCTGGGCAGCTTTGAATGACAGAACTAAGGTATCTGCAGTCAAATCTCGCTTTCGGTGGTATGTAGCCTCCAATGATAGAAAATACGCGTTGCTTATGTTTCACGCTCACACATATGTATTCATTGGAGGCATGATCTGTAATGTTATGCCTCGCGTACACAATGTCACGCCGTACAAACAACAGAACTTTGCTTGTGGATATATCTTGGCGTGACCAAAGTTGCAGATACCCTGATTATGATTATGATTATGATTATGATTATGATTATGAGGGAAGCTGTAGTGGAGGGCTCCGGAAATTTCGAAAGCCTGGGGTTTTTTAACTTGCACCTAAATTTAAGTACACGGGCCTCAAACATTTTCGTCTCCATAGAAAATGTAGCCGCCGCGGCCGGGATTCGATCCTGCGACCGTCGGGCCAGCAGGCGAGCGCCATAACCGCAAGACGACCGTGGCGGGGCACTAAAGACATTGTAAAACCTCATACTGAGAATGAGTTAATACGGGAAAGAAAAATAAAACAGATATCCAGGGTTTGACGGAAACCCCTCTGGTCCTGAAAATTAATGGCAGGAAAGAGCAAACGCCGACCAATCGTTAAAGCGAAAACTAACTTGACGTTTCGGCCCCACTACGGGGGCCTTGTTCACAAAGAGATAGTTCTTGGCAGCGCTGATGGCCTGAGTCGAGGCCCCTAACACGAGAGGCAGTCTCATGCTCTATTGCAATTATACTTTCGTCAGGAACAAGGATCTCTTATTTTAGAACTTGCGTCACACGAATAGTAGTATTACACCTTATGCTCGCCACCAGCGCATTGCGTTTGTTTAGGTATCTGCCGGCAACCGGCAGATACCAAAGATCCTGCGCCTATGTACAAAAAGCTTACTTTAAGGATATCTTTGGAGAAAGCGCCACTCATTGACAATTACTGGTATTTAAAATTGCTATACATGCAGCTTTTCTATGATGAAAAGGGTCACGAGAAATCGTATTTATACTCGCAGGCGGGTTACAGATGTTGGATCCTGATGGAGCTCGAGGAAAAGGACGACGTAGGTTGCAAGTGTTGCGTCCACGTAGACTGCCAGGAACCGATGTATACCCATGCAGAAGATACATTTCGCATTGCAGGCGCTTCAAGCATTGAGTTCTTGAGGACTGATGCTAATGTACCACGTTCGGCTGTACCAGCTTTGGATACTCCATTTTCCCTGGAGGAACTGAGGGTTGCTATCACTGATTGTAACAAACGCTCTTCTCCAGGGCATGACGGAATTACTTATAAAGCTATCGCACACTTATCCCAAACCTCTCTTCTTCGGCTGCTGGAATTATACAATGATTCTTGCATAAATGCAGAAGTTCCTGCTAAATGGGTTCTGGCAAAAATAATCCCAATCATGAAACCAGGCAAAGAGCCAACGAGCTATGCCTCTTTCAGACCTATAGCTCTTTTAAGTTGCATCGGAAAACTCATGGAGAAAATGGTACACAAAAAACTAACATGGCTACTTGAAAGCAGGAAACTGTACCCACAAGAAATGAATGGATTTAGGCAACACCGGTCAGCTATTGACAATCTGATAGCCTTCATCCCATCAATTGAAGAACTTACCCAAGGACACATACCAATTGCCATTTTTCTGGATATCAAGGCAGCATTCGACTATGTGGCCCACAGTGCAATACTTGAAGCCCTGGTTGCCATCGGTCTTGGAGGAAGAGTGTACACGTGGATTGGGAACTATTTGCAAGGGCGACAACTGTTCATGAGCACCGCAGAAGGCCATTCTGCATACTGTATGGCAGAAGGCCATACTGCGGTGCTTAGCCCTTTATTGTTCAACCTTGTTCTTATTAACCTCAAAAAGAGTTACCACGTGGTGTCCACATTACAATGTATGCAGACGATATCTGCATGTGGAGCGCATCACCTTCTCGCTATGTCACTCAGCAGAGGTTACAGAAAGCGCTGGCAAACACCTCCCTCTATTTGACACACAGAGGTCTGCACCTATCTCCGGAAAAGGGCGTCGTCATGGCCTTCTCTCGGAAGAGCATGAAAAAGTACCACTAATAGTCAGTGGACGCGCTCTTCCTTAAGTGCGATGCCAAAGGTTTCTTGGCGTAATCATAGACAGAAGCCTGTCTTGGTCACCACAGGTGAACCAACTTTGTGCAAGGATCTCTGCATTCTCACAAGTACTCCGCTACATGGCAGGAGCACAAGTGGGTAGCGGCTGCCACTCGATGATACTTCTACACAAAGCTTACGTCGACGGTATTTTGCGCTACAGTCTGCCAGTACAACAGCGAATATCATTGACCAGCAAAAAGAAACTTGATGCCGCACGCAACAACTCTCTACGGATATGCATTGGCCTACCAAAAGGATCTTCGTGCGTCGGAACGGTAGCGGAAGCAAGATGCTTACCTCTTGACGTCCTCAGTAGGCAAGAAGTCTTACGCATTCATCTCCGACACATCACCCAAAATGGAAAACACTTCCTTGGCTGCAAGTGCTAAAAGCCGCGCTAACTCAAGCTTTGGACAAGCAGTCCGAGAAATAACTGCCCCCATTCCTGCAATGATTCGAGAGCTCATGCCCTTGAATTTTCCACCATGGACACTGTCGTCTATGCAAGTCTGTTCACACATCCCTGGTATCAACTCGAAAAAGAATATGCCACAAGCTGAGATTTTGCAAATCACCCTAGAATACATCGCCAAGAAATACTCCAGTTCGGCTCACATCTTTACCGACGGGTCTAGCTCTTCCCATAGTTCGTCAAGTGGTTTATACATATCTTCAACGGACCAATGTTTCTCTTACCGTCTTGAACGATTAACAACAAGCACGTCAGCCGAACTGTACGCGATAAAGGAAGCCATTCTTTACATCCAGCGGCAACCTCCTCGACGATGGGTCATTTTAACGGATACGAAAGCAGCCCTACAGAGCTTGAGCAACATCAACGCCACTCGTCAACAACATCCGGTGACCCGAGACATTGGTTACGTCCACTACATGGCCACTGTGTCTGGTCACCGTGTCATGTTCCAGTAGATTCCCGGACACTGCAGCATATACGGAAATGAAAAAGCGGATCTAGCTGCGCGTAGAGGTATATGCTTAAGGAAAATTCGATGAACACACTTCACTAAATCAGATGCATCAGAAATGGCAAAGAAGAACACCCACCGAGAGAGGGATCAGTTATGGAATCTTTCGCCTCAAGACATCTTTCTCCGTTCCATAGACCCTGACTTAAAAACAAGACTTCCGCATCACCTTCCTCGTCACCTTGAGACACTCTATCATCGTCTTCACCTCAACGCAGCATTCACCAAAATCTACATGTGCCGCCTTGGTTTGACCACTGACCCATACTGTGATAACTGTGGTGCTCTATAAACAATAGAACATATTTTATTAGATTGCCAGGCATACAGAGATGAAAGAACTTGTCTCGAAAGTAGAATATGCTCAACTTACCAAGTACCGCTAGATCTCAGGAATATACTCGGACCTACGCCTTCTCCTTCTCAGCAACGTAAAATTTTGAAATTTCTGTTCCGATTCCTCGACGACATTCACCGAATTGATAAACTGTAATTTAATTTACATCAGCATAATTACGTTGTCACATGTGCATACCACGATCATATTATCTTCTTTTATTTCTCCTTCTCCTTTTCTGCCTCCTCCTCCTAGGGCCTTTCTGTCCTCACTCCCCTCCCCTATACAGAGTAGCATGTAGGCGCATTTATGTACGCCTGTAGAATTCTTTGTTTTTCGTTAAAGTGCTTTCTCTCTCTCTCTCTCTCAGGATAGAAACGCTCAAAGTGCCAAAGGGTCGCTAAGAAATGCTTCGCATTTAAAATTCAGGACGCACAGGATTTCGACTTTCCGCTTCTCGAGCGGAAATACCCTGCGCAGACTGTATTTTGTGGTCGTGTTTGGTACCTCTGTCACGTTGTGCAGCCGCCATTACGTATCGTGCGATCACTGCAGTCGGCTTTGTGTTCCTTTTTTTGGTCAGGTGGCACTGAGTTGGTCTCTCGTGCGGTGCTAGGACAAGAGCGTTCCCAGGGAGGCTTCGCTTTCCATTCGGTGTCCATACGCTGCCGCCTACTGCCCCTGCGCTTCCTGCCACGCCTTTTACAAGGTGAAGAAACCTCCGCGCGAACTGTTGCGTATTACTTTCTGGGCATACACTTCCGTTATTTGATGCCTAATGTACATCATAATGTACATCATCTGCGATAGGTGGCGAGACGCTGGAAGTTGTAAAGGAGTACGTCTACTTAGGACAGATAGTAACCGCGGAGCCGAACCATGAGAGTGAAATAACTAGAAGAATAAGGATGGGATGGGGCTCATTCGGCAAGCACTATCAAATCATGAATGGTAGTTTACCACTATCTCTCAAGAGGAAGGTATATAACAGCTGCATCTTACCGGTACTTACCTACGGAGCAGAAACCTGGAGACTTACAAAGAGGGTTCAACTTAAATTGAGGACGACGCAGCGAGCGATGGAAAGGAAAATGATAGGTGTAACCTTAAGAGACAGGAAGAGAGCAGAGTGGGTCAGGGAACAAACGGGGGTTAAGGATATCATAGTTGAAATTAAGAAGAAGAAATGGATATGGGCCGGCCACGTAGCACGTCGGCAGGATAACCGGTGGTCATTAAGGGTAACTGACTGGATTCCAAGAGATGGCAAACGCGTGAGGGGGAGACAAAAAATTAGGTGGGTAGATGAGATTAAGAAGTTTGCAGGTATAACGTGGCAGCAGAAAGCACAGGACCGGGTTGATTGGCGGAACATGGGAGAGGCCTTTGCCCTGCAGTGGGCGTAGACAGGCTGATGATGATGATGATGTACATCATAACGGAGGTTCACAGTCAATAACACTTCCTGCATTTTATACACCAGCTGGCGCATTTTTTCGGCATGTCCCGTCGACTTGTCCTGGACTAGATGTGCTGAATAATCCTATTGTTAGCACAAGAGCTGCTTTATTACTCCCGCTAGTTCTTGCGGCTCTGCGCGAGCGCTTTAGTCGTGTGACTTGGAGCACGTTAACGGCGTCTGTTCTTCCTGGCCACCTCCGGAACTTCATGTGGCGTCTGGGGTGGGGTGTGCTTCCCACTCTCGACCGCCTCCAGCGATGGAGAATTGTCCAGTCTGCAACCTGCCCGAACTGCCCCCTTCAGGAAACAAATCAGCATGTTCTGAGGCAATGTGTCATTGCGCGTATTTTCCGTAGGGCCGTGCATGCCGGATTTCGCGGCCTCGGAGTAAATCGCTTCTTCTGGGCGTTGTTCTCGAGGTCGCTTCGCGTGCCTTCTCATTATCGCCAGCGCTTTCTGTCTTTGCCGCAACCGCTGCGAGGCGGTTGCAGCAGGCCGTCGCCGTCGCGCTCTCTTCCCAATCCTAGAGCGACTGTACACGGAGCTTCTATCTGTTCTGTCGGAGGAGCTCTTCTTCCTCGATGAGGAGGAATTCTTTCGGTACTGGTTTTGCCCCTTTGTGTTGGTCTGTGACGCACGTGTGAAGCTTGTTTTTCGGCCTGCCTGGTTTCGGTAGGCTGATGTCGCGGTTGGTACCTGCAGACGTGTCATGTAAATACGCAAAATGTACATATTGAAGTTTTCTTTGTGCTTTCGGCTTTACCATGTAATGCGGATATATATATACCTAGCTTTTTGTGACATATTATATGTATGTGTGTGTAAATGTTCTAAACATCAATTGTACGTGTTGCCTTCGCGTCATTTCATGTGTTTATTTATGTCCATGTTGCTGAAATATGTTTTGTCTTTCGCGTGAACGTATTCATAGCAAGCAAACGTCATGTTAAATTGTTATTGATGTTAACCGTCTGTGATACAATACATTTTTCTAAACACAGGTTTTTCGCCGTCAATTCAGTTTCAGCGATGTACCAACTAGCCCGACAGCAAACGTCCAGGATGTACGACGAGCAGGAGCGCGTTTCTGTGCATGGTCGCAAGACCTTCGGATAGCCGTTGTTTCATTAGCCCGTCAATGGTTTGTGCAGGCGTAGACAATTTTCTGTTCTCGTTATTCTTATTTGACCATTTCCATTTCCATTGCCACCAGCAAAGCCGGTAGCCCCGGGGCAAAGTTCTAGGCGGCCCCAGCGTGCTCAACTACATGCTCTACATCCTGGGCAACCGGCGCGATTACGACCGCTGGGAGCAGCAGCTGGGCTGCGAAGGCTGGGGTTGGAGATCCGTGCTGCCGTACTTCATCAATCCGAGGACAACCGCCATCCCGGGATCGCCCACAATGGTAACAGACATCTACCAGCTGCTTCACTCGCGAAACGTCTACGGCTGTTCTATAGGCAATCTTAGCTAAGTGCCACATGTCGGGCTCTCAGCCATTCCCCGTCTTAATATTTAACTCTCCCGAATTCCACCATTTTTCACGGTGCCACGGCGCATGCTCCGTTCCCTTTGGATCTCGGAGGCTTTTTCTTTGGTGCACCCAGGTGTCGCGGATCACTCCGCAATGCTACGCCACCCTACCAAAACGGCAGAGCGCAGCACAGGAACATCAAACAGACGGATTGCACGAGAGACATCGTTGTTAACATATGACAAGAAATCGAACAAATGTCTTCAAACGAACAAATGCCCCCTGTGCCTTAAAGGGACACTAAAGGTAAGAAATATTTTTCTCATATCAGGAAATAACTCTTCCACAATTCCAACATCACCATACTTGCCACGAGAAGACGCTTGGTAAGGGAGAATACGCGCAAAAAGGAAATGCGCGATGCGACGTTATGCCTTAACATTCCCACACCAAATGTCGTGACGTCATGAATTTGACACAGTCTACTATGTCCTACGTTCTTCCTAATCGGTAAAAATGAGGCACATTAACCTCTCACGGAGCCACGGACTTAACATACCAAGTTCCAAGAAATTTCGCTGAGCCAATGTCGCTAAAGTACGACACTTTGAAATCGGTGACGTCACGCACGGAGATTTCGGCCCGAAATTCAAAATTGAAACTTTGAGCTTGATTATTTCCTCTAATAATAAATTTATGATTAACGACTATACAGTTCTCGTATTATCGTTTATCTCAGATAAGTCGCTTTAGATAAACGATCAATCTGAACGGATTTATCATTTAACTTTGCTGACGCTTTCAGGCCCCATGTGACTGGTTCGCACCTCAAAATCGTGGCTTCTCCATAATAAAAGGACCAGCATGCAATAGCTTTATCCCATTTTGTTTTTACACATAATTCTCGACTAGCTCTTTCGTGTTCGGTAGAAATCTTTATGCTGTGCAAGTTTCGCCTGTCAACCAAGCGACGGCGGAAAACCGCAATAACTCGTGACGACATCATGACGAATCGCGAATATTATGCATAATAAATGCCCACCACGTATGAGGTTGTAGCGGGCGTTGATGCCGGTGACCGCGATAATTTTAAAGACGATAGTCTTTCTTGGGATACTTAAACGAAGAAATTTTGGTCTGTCTTTCTGTCTGTCTTTCTGTTTGTCGGCACGTCACTCGATTCAGCCACTCGGCGAAAGTTGAAGCACTTGCCCAAAGGCCAGCCATCTTGAACTGGTACGGCTGTTCATACTTGTGAACGTTGTCGATCAAAAAGTAAATATCACGCATATCTGAGGCGCAACATCACTAGGTAAGTATTAGGTGGTGTGTTCCTTTAATAGAAAATGCATACATACGTAATTCCAAAGACCCTACTTTCTTAAGCTGCGCTGAAAAATGCGACTGCGCTGAAACTTGCCTTGCTCTGGGCCCTCTGCACGAGGTCATTGTTGTGTTTCGGTTTCGGTTCTGTATTGCACTGTACAAATGCTATGGGGCGCCGCTCTGGCATTCCCGTTTTACGCAGGCGACGTGTAAATAAAAGGGTGTGCGGAGAGTACTAGTTGAGTGCGGACGTTTCTTCTGCTTCAGCGCATCGCGCCAAACAGCGTGTTCGGGCTGGTTGGCGTCCCCACCGGTTGCGTTGGTCACCGCCGGTCTTCGCCTGCTGCTGCGCCGGGACTGCCAGCCCGCAACACAGCACTCATATTTCCCGACGTATTGCCAGATGGCGCCCATATCTTACGCAGCGCCTCTTCTATCGTCTTTAGACGACATTTGCAACGAAGCACGCAGACACGCGGCCAATGTTTTGTTTGTGTGCGCATACCAATTCGTATGCAGCGGCGCACGGCGCATACGCGGCCAACAGGCCTCACGTAATCACCGGCGTGCCGCGGGAGATAAGCAGCCACGCCCCCTTCGTGTTGGCGCTTTCGAAGCCTGTTTTTCTTGGAAAATAAACTAGTTCTTGCCCAGACTTCAAGGAGTGTAGGACTTTGCTTTTCGCTCCTCCTTGGGGCGAGTACGCTACAAGGTCTTGGTAGGGAAGACGTTTATTTGGCCCGAAGACCCGGCAGCGAACAGGCACGATCAACCCACTCTGATGATGATGATACACGATGAAGATGAGGATGCATAACCAAATGCATCATGATGGTGATAATGTACACGTGAAGAAGATGTGCATAATAAATGCCCACAATATTGTGGTAAATTAAGCCTAAAAAAACCCCGCACCTCCCCGAAGGGGATCGTGAGGAAATGCGAATGCATTTGGGTGCACCCGATGAGTGTGCGATTAATTAATGAAGAGAGACGAGAGTGTGCACGTAGAGGCGTAATGCTCGAGTTGCATTGAGTTACACTTCGTCCTATTGGTATCGTTGCCGCGAGAGATTCGACTTCACCGAGTTCCATCGCTATCAAGACACCAAAGCGCGCGCTCCCTGCATGATATATATAGGTCCGAGCGCGGAGAGGAGGAGCGCCCGAGCTCTCTCTCCGCCGAGCGAGCTCCGCGATGCGAGCGCCCTCACCGGGTACACTCCTCCTCTCCCTTACCCTCCGCTGCTCCGCGATGCGAGCGCCATCACACGCCCGCGCGCTCCTCCTCTCCCTTACCCTCCACCGCTCAACACCTGCTCCGGTTGCTAGGCGCGGCGCAGCTGTTGCTAGGGGCGAGAAGGAGCACGCGGGGAGAGATAACACCTGTGCGCACGCCGACCCATGACAACCCCCGATTAAGAAACGCATTCGCATTTAAAACATGAAGACGTGGCCCACTGGTAACGTTTGCTTTCCCGTTGCTGTTCCCTACGTCTTTCCTCGTAAGCACGTTGCTCTTCGGGAGTGCAAACTATAAGTGGCCTTACCATAGCCGCCATAGGCGTGCGCACAAGGAAGGAAAGGGGAGTGGGGCGCCCCTCAACATCTACGGGGGCGCCAAGTCTGCCTGTCTCCTCTTTCTCTAACGACCATTCTTAAGCGCACGCTTGCTTTTGACGATAACAGCGGCGGAGGACCCCTCACGTTGAACTTCATGAACTGTCTACTTCCCATCAGGCCCGTAGCCAGGAGTTTTTTTTTTTTTGGGGGGGGGGGGGGAGGGGGAGCATTTGCTGAAATCTTTGACTATTTAAGAAAAGCACCTATTTTTATTATTTATTTTTGGTAAAAACACCTACTTCACCAAAATTTTGGGGGGAGGGGTCCAGGGCCCCTACGGCCCTCCAGACTTGTTTAGCGCCAGACTTGTTTAGCGCCATCCTGCGCCCAACCACCCCTGTTGCGCCAAACTCGTTTATCAGTGCCGTACTGCGCCGCAGCACCCGAATTTAGCCGGAAGGTGCGACAACCATCAAGCCCCGTGCCTGAAAACGTGGCTGAAACATCCTGTTTTCGGTTTCATCGAAGCGGTTACAGTTCAAGTTTCGTCAAGGCTGTGATCGCTCTAGCAGCAACTGTGAACTTTGATTCTAACGGCACGGTCGCGATCGCTGGAGCGCACGCTATCTCGGCAGGCATCAGCGCGAATGGATCGTGAACCCTTCTACGTGCTGCGCTCTATGTGTACGGTTCCCGGAACACCCTAGAAAAGACAGTTGCACTGGACTTCTCATTGAGCGCATGCGCGTATTCTGGTTCATTTCGGCGCTGTGCTCGTCATACGGCACTTATCGACTCGACGGCTGACGCTGGCGCGTTCAGGTAAAAAAAACGGGTGGCTGTACATAGATAAAAAAGTCACAGTTTTACAGGTTTTACCGCAAGGGCGAAGCAATGAATGCGATAGCAACAAATTGCAGTGTTACATGAGGCTGGCAGCTAAGTCTTTTGGATCCCATCACACGTAACTCTACAAACGCTGATGTAACAGAATACAGCTGCAGCAATACCTTATATCACGATGTTCGTTTCCAATAAACGCCAGTTGCAAGTTAAGCGCAAGTCCTGTTGTATGCGTTTCGTCTTCGTCGTTCGCGCTTTTCAAGTTTTCACTAAGAATTCGGCTACTGCAGGGAGAGCAACAGTTTTCGCACAGTCTCTTCGCGATGGGAGTGCAGCGCGTAGAAGTGTATGCTAGCCGCCGTCTGACGGCTGCCGAGCTAGCGCGCGCAGTAGCGATCGCGACCGCGCCCTTAGAAGCAAAGTTCACAGTTTCTGCTCGAGCGACCCCCCACCCCCCTAGCGTCTTTTCATGCTCGCTCAAGATGGGCGGGGTGGTTCCTCTTTCTAAAAAGTCAGGGCGTGCAAACACGGACACAAGAAAGAAGTCAGGACACCACAAACGCCGACTAACAACTGAAGAGACGCACAACGGCGGAAAAGAAAGAAGGCACGAAAACTTATTGCGCATGCCCATGCAATAGACGAACCTATCAATCCGACACGCGTGGGGGTCTACGAGGAAGATAACTGTTATGGCATTTGATTTCATCTTTATGCAAGTTAATCGACGGTTGGCTCACACATGTGCTACCACTATTCTCGATATGCCATGCCTGAATCATCAGGCGCGTTTCTTCATTCTCTGCCGGTATAACACTGCACATTCATCGAATTATGGCGAGCACTTACACTCTCGACGACGTAAAGATAGATTAGAAGGTGAGCATCCGGTTAGCGATCTCTTATGTTCCAATAATCTCTGGTTAATGCAGCGGTCCGTCTGTCCTACGTGGAAGGGCCGCAGCTAAGGGACCTTATACACCACACTTGTACAGCAATCAGTAAATTTGTTGGTGCGTTTGATGAAACAAATATTGGTCGGCTTCTTGTCTTTTACTCGCTCATTCTTCGTGCACAGAGGCACAAATCTTACCTAGCTTATTGGCAGCCGTGAAAACAACGTTAACGCCGTGTCTCCTTCCTACTTTGTTTAGCCTGTGAGATACTTCTTTCTTTTGACTTCTTTCTTGTGTCCGTGTTTGCACGCCGTGTCGTTTTAGAATGAATACTTATCAACTCACTCAGCGATCTGTTATCCTAAACGTCTTTCCTCTCTTCTTCGACGGCAGGCCTCCCGAGCGGGGTGATGCTATTTATTTATTTATTTATTTATTTATTTACTCTCGTACCCACAGCGCCATTCAGGGAATACAGTGGGGGGGGGGGAGTTACAACAAAAAATACGCCATACATTACAACTTCGATAGACAAGAACGAAAAAAAACACACACAATCATGAGCATTAAGAAGCAACACTACCATATATGAATGTCAATGTAAATCACCAATGTAAAAAGAAACGTTCTTAGATGGAGAAAGAAAAAAAAAAGAGGGTGACAACACTGTACAATTATAAAACAAAGAAAAACTATGTAATAGGAAATAAACTTTCTATAAAAACAAACTACAGCCGAAGACCGGAGCAGATGTCAAAGAGCGGCTACAAAAGCTTCGTTGTCTAATATGCTTACTATTGTAGCAGGCAGTCGACTCCATTCTGAAACTGTTCTGGGAAAAAAGTCCTTAAAAAAAATTCGGCAGATCCCACGTATCGTGGGAGTCGATCTTATGCGAAGCATGTGGCGGGAGGTCACTGTGGCGTAATTTCTTTTTACTGAGCGAAACGTTACGAAATGATGCTAAAGTTTTGTATAAATTTTATACGCACACATATATGCCGAAGAGCCACATATCTGTTATAAACCACTTTTTTACAATTGGGTAACGCTGCCAACGGCAACGTGGGTATTACCAACACCAGAAGCGGTAAGCTGATATGTAATGCTTATACTTGTCCGTTAACGCGGAGAAAGCACGCACGTTTCGCGAACCCGTGTGCATGTGTGGAAGGGGTTCCTAACAGTTCTTGAACAACGTCATCATCACCGTGATCAGTGAGCACTGGAAGCTGCCCATGACTTGTTATTGGATCCTGTCGCGATTGCGGTGGCGAGGGGTTCATGTGTAGTGATGCATGAGTTATAGTACAGCTGTTAGAAATCGTGGATGCCTCGGTCATTTCGTCGGCAAATTGTCTGTCTATAGAGCCGGCGACATGTCGGAATCTGAAGTCACCCATCGCGTTGGTGAGTTTTAGGCCGTTGAGGCTGGTAGGCCTGGGTAGCGCTACGTAGACCAACATCAGAGAATGGCGCCTGTCGTATTCGTAGACTACCTGGGCGTATGTGGCCTAGGTAGCCTAGTCTACAAAGTGGCTGTCAATCAATCTGTCATAATCCTCGATCAGCATGAGGCCATCGCCCAGCCTCGTAAGAAATTAAGAGGACACTGCGTCGTTCTGGCGCACTAAGTGCACTTTACGCTGCGATGATGTGAATATCATACGTAACTTTCGTTAATGGATTCCTCCGGGGTCGAGCAATGCTTCAATATAGCTTGCTGAATCATAGGAATACCAATGTAATGACTGCTATGAAAGCGGAGCCAATACTGAAATTACGGACGTTAATCTGATATGACGCCTGTATTGTAGGAGTACATATGTAGTGTTTATTGCTTCCTTGTAAAATTAGATACCCAGCACCACAACCACAACTGACGTTGCACCGACGTCACGCCTGTATAGGCTGTTTTTCCAAACCAGTTTGTAGACCTGGCGTGGCTTTGTGGTAGAATACCTGATTGCCACGCAGAATGCTTCGGTTCGATTCCTGCTTGGATCCTGATTTTTATTCTTTCCATTCGTCGGGTCAACGCTGCCGATGTCGATTTTTCTTAACGCTCTCGCATTTAAATTACCAATGTCTGTTCTCGCCGTTCCTGGGTAAATATAGACTGTCAATCGCCTGTGGCGCATACCCGTACACCGCGGCCGGTTGTAAACGGGTATGTGCTACACGTGTCTGCAGGAAAGGGTTTGAAGACGCACGCGACAGGATTTTCACGTTATTCATGTCATGACCACACAGTCATATTCGTCAAGTCCTCTTATACTCCCATGCAAATTTTGGTCTACACGAAGTTAAGGAGGCGATCACGAGAGCACCCAGACGTAGGCGGCTATATAGATAGATAGATGGATAGATACGTAGATAGAAACGCTCAAAGTGCCGGAGGTTCGCTAAGAAATGCTTCGCATTTAAAAGTAGTTCTGCAATTTTATTATCTAACTTTAAGTTCCTGGTCTGTTCGTCTGGATATATAATGCGGCCTCGGATATAGAGTGCGAATATCGCATGCGCCCTCCGAGCGACGGAGATGGGCCGGCTCGTTTGATCTGTGCTTCAGTGCCGTTCGTCGCCCCTACTCGCGCGCTTTTACCCGCGGGTATAACATACGATGCGTGGGGTTATGTTATGAATTTGGATCTTATACGGTACACGACGGCGATGGCAACGGCGACGGGAAAAAATCCGTCGAGAGTGTCGATATAATTGCTATCGTAATAAAAATGCTATTGCACAATTTAGTTTAGTGTTTGAAAAATGCACCATTGGACAAATGTTGCTTCACAAGGGCTGTGTAACAGGGCTGCATCTGCACTGAACGTTCTCTCTGACTGCTCCAAACTTGCTCAAAAAGGCCTTTCTGGCCGCTTCCAAGGCTGCTCCAAAATGTCTCTCTGGATGCTCCAAGCCTGCATCAAAAGGCACTTTTGCCTGCTCCCGGGACTGCTCCCAAACCTATGCACCCTGATGCACTCCTCTGAAACTTGCCCTCCCCCTAATGCGGAACCCTACGCACGCCTGTGATAGCAGAACACAAATGGAATGTGCTACTCGATAGTTTCTGCCTGTAGCTATGCCCCTGTGCTCCAGCAAGGACGAATTCTTCTTTGAGTAGGCTTCACTGGAAAACACAAGGTGTGAAAGTGACCATTCAAAAACCATTCTTACACCAATCCCTTCATGTTGGCTTTACCTCAAACAATAAATTTCTTCCGGGGAAGACATTTTTCAAGGGGCAATATAAGCTGTCTTGTATCGAAATACACTGTGTCTGCTAAGTTTCGAGTCTGGCAATACTGCAAGATAGACGATGCAGCCACCAAGCGGCTATTGTCGGTCGCTTTTAGTAGCGAGTGTGCTGTGCGTTGTGTGAAGAATTCAGGAAGTTGTGGTCTGAATTTTGTGAGTTACAGTGATTTCAGTGAACAATGTATCCTTTGTTCGTCATGGATAGCATAGAGGAGCAGAAAGTAGCCATCAAGTTTTGCGTAAAACTTGGAAAAGCATCTACGGTGACTACGCACATCATTCAAACTGCTTACAACAATGACAATCTTTCTGGAGGGAACATTTTTGCATGGCACCGATGATTTCGTGAGGTTCGGGAGGCGGTCACGGACGACCTTAGCCCTGGCCGTCAGTTAACCGTTCGAACTGTTGAAAACGCCAGAGAAGTGCGGTAAAAGCTGTGCGAGAACCGCTGTCAATCTCTCAGGGTGATAGCGGACCATCACCCTGAGAACACCATCAAGTATACCGTCAGGAAGATCGTGGAACAAGATCTACAAAAGAGGAAGATTTAATGCAAGTTTGTGCCCCACAGTCTGACAACAGAGCAAAAAGAAGACCGGGTATCTTCGTGTCAGGAGTGGGCTCAACTGGCCGAAAATTACCAACAATGGTTTAAACAATTATAAGTGGTGACGAATCACTATTCAATGCGTACGATCCTGCTTCAGAGAGACAGTCATTGTCATGGGCTGGGAAGAATTCTCCAAGACCAAAAAACTTCGCATCCAGATCCCGCGTGTGAAGACAATGCTTGCGGTGGTTTTTGACTAGCAAGGTGTTGTGCATAAATAATTCATTCCCGAAGGACAAACTGTGAATGCTACAATGTACAGAGACATTCTAGCACGCTTACTGAAGAGAATGCAACAAGTCCGCCGACAGTGGCTCTTTCGCGTGACTGCATGGTTCTTGTTGCGCGACAATGCACCGTGTCACACAGCAATTCAAGTGCACACATTTTTGGTAAAGAAACAGGTGACCTGTTTCAACCATACGCCTGTTTACCTGGCCTTGCCCCAGCAGACTATTTTCTTTTTTCCGAAAGTCAAAATGACGTTGAAAGAAAAACATTTGGACTCAATTTCATACATCCAAAGGTCTGTGACGGAAGAACTCAACACTGTTGGCCAAGAGGACTTCCAAAAAGGAATCCAGAAACTGTACAGCCGTACAATTTCTTGTATAAAATATTGAAGATTAATAGCCAGTCAGGGCGAATCTCGTCTGCATTATTTTGTAATAATGGCAGTCTCGAAATTTAGTAGACACACTGTGTATGAAGGCGTACAACCGTTTTTTATTAGTTCAATAAATGTTTTACTCTTGCCACGAGGCTCTTGCGTGTTCAACGCGGGGGGGGGGGGGGGGGGTAAGCTACGAGCGGCTGGCGTCAAGCAGTCCCGGCTGCCGTGAAGCGCGTGGCACGATCTTCAGTTAGTTTAAAGGGACCGACAACTGCGCAGAATATGAAATGAGTTGACTCCACTGATGTAAAGATTGTCCATCGCACTGACTCAAACCAACCCTGTTTTTTCGTGAGAGATGGATTTATATTTTTATTTCTTAATTGAAAGTCTCGAAAAATGACCTGTGGCGCCTCTGGCGGCAAAAACATGAATAATGAGATGAAGACGGCCACGTGACCGTTGATTGCTGTACGCAGTCGACGATTTTTTTGTTGGTATTGAAATATTGTTCGTTTCTTTATATTAAAAGCTATTACTCCATTACAATGTACATATAGACCCCCGTTAGCAGTACGCATTAAAGTGGCACTGCCTTCGCGTGACGTAATGATCCCATGCTCGTCAGCGCGTCTTGAGCAACTTTTCAGCGTGCTCATGCAACCGTGCACGCAGTTTCCAGGTCGCTAAGGTTTTGGAGCGACATAGTTTTGCTACCTACACTTCGTCTCACAAATGACGCGCGCTGCTACTCGGTGCGGCCGTGCATATGCATAGTCACAATTTCGATTACTTGGCTTGGCTCGTGTATCGAGAGAGTAACGACGCCGGGACAAGCCATCCATGACACAGGCGCAGGCAACCTTGGGCACAGGCGCACACAACGCTGTACAAATACCGGGAAGGTGTATAAAGCCACACATCTCATTGTAACAGCTTGCTGTTTTCAAAAATGGTTGGAAAGCTCAAAATAAAGCGGTTAAGCATAGTTACAGTAACTCCTGCGAAAGCAGAACAACAACAGCTTTCACAAGGGCTAGCGGCATCGCTATCAATTTTCAGCGTTGCTGGAGCAAGCCTCCATGCGTGTTTGGAGCCTTTCAGATCTAAAAATGCTGCTTATAAAATAACTACGTGCTTTTCGGATAAACCACTGCAGCTACAAACACTACGAAGGGTGAGCTTCCTGTTGCGCCGTAAAATACTGTGTCGAGAAAAGTCAGTTGTCGGTCCCTTTAATGCCACAATATACGCGCACAGATGTCTGTGGTGTGAAGAACGGCCAACTCCTGCCCACATTACGTGGGTATGCGGCCCCAAAACATCAGTTCTCCCCTTTTGGGGACAACATCTCGAACGAGGCAGTAGGAGAGTCCCCGTCAGTGCGCCAAGACAAGAACTTTCTAATGCGCTAGATAAACTTGACAATCGCCCTTTGTCGGAACAAAGGATTTGGGACCTTGGCCGAGTCCGTCGTCAGCACAGAAGGCTTTAAAAGCATTATTGCGCTTCTTGCGAACGACTGGTCTGAGAGACAGGCTCTAAGCAGTGGTCATATTCTCGTTTCCTTTTTCCCCCTCTCTTTTTCTTTTTCCTTTTCTTGCTCTCCTTTTTTTGTAACATCTCTCTTCTATCATCTTTTATCTCCCGTACCCCTTCCCCCAGCACAGGGTAGCCAGCCGGTCTAAGAACTGGCTAACCTCCCTGTCTTTCCGCTTGTTTCTTCCTTCCTTCCTTCCTTGCTTGCTAGCAAGGATCGGGTGAGCCAACTGGCTCTGCTCGGCCAAGCCCATCGAGCTGCAAAGGTCAGTAAAGCCCTGGACTGAGGACCCCACCCACTTGTCCAGAAATGTTACAATTACTAAAGGTTTTCACTACTATTGCCCCCTGCGGTGCCGTGGACATTGCCGTTGCTGTTCCCTTCCCCTTGCCTAGCAGGCACGTTGCTCTTCGAAAGTCCTAACGATACGTTGCGATACCATAGCAACGTCGGAACAAAAATTCAATTGGCTACATGGCAGTTGCTCATTTTTTAGATGCGAAGTATCTCTTGCTCGGGCGTATGTAAGGCGGCGTGGAAATCCGCACGCAGCGTTGTGGTCCGCACTCACACTAGGCATGCGCGACTCTCCTCCTTCCCTCTCTCCAACAGCTGCGCGTTACTCTCTCCACTTCTCTACCAGCGCCTGCTTGCGCTTCTTCTGCGTTCTCGCTTCTGCTCTCATGGCGCATACGCTACTCTCCTCCTCTAGTCTCCTCTCCTTCAAATGATAGAGCGCTGCACGCGTTCAGTCCAGCGCTTCCCTTGCTTGGCTCCTCTGAAATGCGGGCTCGGCATGCCGAAATTCTCTCCTGCGCAGCGCCGCGACGAGGGCCAGCGCATGCGCGTCCCCTCCCCCCCTCTCTTCTCTCCTACGCTGCCTCTCTCTCGCGTGCCTGTCGACGTTCCCCGCACGCCCTGTAAGAATTAACGGCCAGGCTAGAGAGAAGATACGACGCGCGTAGTGTTCCTCTTCGCGTTTCACGACGCGAGGTCGGTAGCATGCCCAGCCAACGCCAACGGAACGAGATCGTGCAAGTGCTTCGGCTTCGCATCGCCTCATGGTCCCCTCTAGAGGGAGATGGTGTAATTTTTTGTAGTTCTTTTTTTTTGTTTCATCGTACCACATCGTGGACGACTACTGCCACCTCTGGGAGCCTGAGCAAACTAGCCTCGTGTGCAAGGGAAATGCACGAAACTAGCCATATACAGCTTAATATTGTTACGGGAAATATTGTTGGCAATACTGTAATATTGTTACACCGCACGTCCACCAAATATGTTATGGGAAAGACAGAGACTCGGAAGACACGGACTTGAAGGAATACGCATCTATGTATTTACAACTGGATAGGCAAGCATCGTTGCCGATACGTACAGCTCGTGCCAGTCTATCTTTTGTTGTCCTTTTCCTCGTCGTGTTCACCGCGCTGCCACTGGTACTAGCAATATTGCGTAAAAAGGTGCAAATGAGTATCGTTTCGTTTTTGTAACTTCCAGGTTACCACGGCGGAGGCGGCTACCTCACAGTGTCGACTCCTCCGTACGCGTCTCCACTGGCGCACGCCTTCGTCCAAGCGGAGGAGACCTTGGGATACCCCAACATCGACCTCAACGGACCCATTCAGTCCGGTGAGTACAACTGAACTGTTGGCTCAAAGTAATCATGATTAAGGCAATTACAGCTAGAATATGTATTCGCACTTCAAAATGTCTGTACATTTGTGACGGTGTCTTACTTCACTGGTAGAAAACAAATGCCGTGATGTTTCAGTGGCACGAGGATCGTGTGACACCTGTTTTTTTTTTTCAAGCATATGCGGTCGACCACTCACTTCCGGCTTTAAGAATATTCATATAACGTCTACTGAAAAACTGGAAATCGATGGTACTGATGGATGAAGCTAAAAGTTATAGTGGATACATATATCGGAGCATAACTTACTTACAATAAAGGTCAATCAACTGAAAGGATAATTATTCATAATAATTTATTCAATCCATTGAAAGACTGCGAGCAGAGGGGATCGTTTCAGGAACTGGAGGGAATCTCTTTTACGAGCTGGTAGCTTACCAACAATCCCTCGCATACTTTAACGAAAGGAATCAGGCGCAAACGAGACGAACACAAGAAGTGACATGGACGAACGCCTACTGACAACTGATTTTATTCGAAGAAAACGGGAATACATATAGGCTCACATTTCTATAGCGCTAATCAAATGGTGTTCT
Source organism: Rhipicephalus sanguineus (assembly GCF_013339695.2). Taxonomy (NCBI): domain Eukaryota; kingdom Metazoa; phylum Arthropoda; class Arachnida; order Ixodida; family Ixodidae; genus Rhipicephalus; species Rhipicephalus sanguineus. The sequence continues at coordinate 141,345,856 of NC_051183.1, forward strand.
TAAAAGCGATAAAACTATACGTGATGACGTGTCTTTAACAAAAAAGGACATATGATCAATGACACGTGGTGTATAAGGCCAAAGCAATGAAAAATAAGTGCCTGTATTCATGTTGCTTTTGGCCTTATACACCACGTGTCATTGATCATATGTCCTTTTTTGTTAAAGATACGTCATCACGTATAGTTTTATTGCTTTTAAGAACACCATGTGATTAGCGCTGTCGAAATGTGAGCCTACATGTGTTCCCGTTTTCGTCGAATAAAATCAGTTGTCATTAGGGCGTTCGTCCATGTCACTTCTCGTGTTCGTCTCGTTTGCGCCTGATTCCTTTCGTTAAACATGCACCAACTAGCCCAGCAAAAAGTTCTACTTGAATACCTGGCATACTACCTGCAGGCATGAAGTCTGCCAGAACGAGACCCTTGCTATGGACGAACGAAAGCAGGTCCCATGCCATCAGGTAGTATGCGAGGGAATATTGCTCAGCTGCCAGCTCATAAGAGAGATCTCTTATGAGCTGGCAGTACTCTCGATGAACTCTCGAGTAAATTTTCGAGAGTTCATCTCTGAATTTAAGTGTGCTTTTGCATGTAGTTAAGTAATGATCAATATTAGTGACGTTTTCTCCGCAAATACAGATACTGTCATTTGTTTTTTCCAAATCGCTGCAGGTAGAACGGGAATCGTCCATGTCCTGTTAATAATTGACTCGTATGGTAGTTTGTTGGGAAATGTTGCGGGATGTGATAGACACTTTTAATCCAGTCGTGGACTTGTCTTTTTATGTTCTGTTTGCCAAATTAAGTTCCATTTGTTAATTGTTTCTTTCTTTAACTGAACTTTGATAAAATGTTTCGTTATTGGAACTGTCAACGTTGTCCCTGATCTAAAAGCTTTGGAAGCTAATTCATCTGCTAGATCATTGCCGAAGTCACCTGAGTGGCCCTTAACAAAAGAAAATTTTATTTTATTTGATAATTGTACGGATTTTACCAGTAACTTTATTTCATTAATGAATGTATTCGTGTTATTTGAATTGTTTAATCCTCTAAGGCATGACAAACTGTCTGTGTTGATTTGAAACTTTTCATTACTTTGCAAGTCTTTGATGTATTGAAGTGCTTTAATTATGGCCACTGCCTCTGCATCATAATTTGATCTGTATGTTGGTAACGCATATTGTCGTGTGTTAATAATTTTATTATTATTATCCATGTGAACAAATGCCGCTCCTGTAGTTTTATCTGTTTTAGATCCATCCGTGTATATCAAGTTTTTGATTGAGTTTGGTTTTAATGATTTCGTTGGGATAGCCACTCTATCTGCAGGGTGTGTACTCCTTATGTCATATTTATTGGATATGTCTTCACTTTTGAATATCTTGTCTTCCCATGTGAATGTCTCTTTATTGTGGAGGATTCGATATATTTTGATTTCCTTCTCTATTGTTAGGTGTACCAGCAGGACATTTGCAATAACCGGCAACACTGTGTTTGAAGTTGTGCGAAAGGCTTTTGTTATTTTGATAAGTGGTATACGTTGAATTGCTTGTAGTTTACGTAGAATATGCGAGTGTGGTCTGTACCATGCTGGTGCTGCGCATGTAATCATTCTTTCTGTAGCTCTAATATATATATCCCGTATTTGTTTACTTGACATGCCCCATGTATTGCCAGAAAATCGAGCTAGGTTAGATGTTAACTTATTAACCTTGTGTTTAATTTCATCCAAATGTGGGAGGAATGAGAGTTTACTATTGTATGTGACTCCTAAAATTTTTAGGTTATTGGAGCATTCTATTTTCTTTTCTCCTAGTTTAATAATTGGTGGTCTGTTTTGATAATGTTTTCCTATGATTAGAAACTTACTTTTCGCCAAGTTGAAGGTCACTGTTTTCTTTTCTGCCCATTGTTGTATTATTTTTAAAGCTTGATTTGCTGTGTCTTCAATTTGCGAGTGGGTCCTTGTATTATAAGTGTTATGTCGTCTGCAAACGCTTGAATTTTGGTATTTTCGGGGAAGTCTGTTTGTAGTAAGTCTGAAATTGTTATGTTCCAAAAAAAGTGGGCTTAGTGGTGAACCCTGTGGCGAGCCTTGTTTGAGATTCTTTTCAATATTTAAATGTGTTGTGGTGTAGGAAATAACTCTATTCATTAATGTGTTCAGTACTAGGGTGCCAATATCGCTTGGACACTTAACCCTTTCGAAGTATTCTTTAATGTGCCTTGGTTGTATATGATTAAGAGCATTCCTGATATCTAATGAGATTAGAATTGATTTATTTGTTGTGTTGCTGGCAATAGTGTTTGATATTTCTTCTAGAGCATCTGTCGCTGATATGTTGTGGTAAATCCAAACTGGTTCGTTGGGAAAAAATTGTTTACATATAAAAAATGGTATATTCTATCATTAAGAAGCTTTTCTAACACTTTTCCAAGTATGGAATTAATTGCCAGCGGTCTGTAATGTTGAGGTTTCGGATTATGTATGTCCAGTTCCTTTTTTGGTATTAGGTCAAGAAGGGAGCCGACGGATGGGTACACATTATAGGTTTCAAAACAGGAGAAAGTGCCTCACCTGATCTGAGGCACTTTCTCCTGTTTTGAAACCTATAACGTTTTTTTGGTATTAGTATTATTTTATAGTTCTTCCAAACTGACGGGAAGTGTCCTAGCTTTAATGCAGCATTGAAATTGTTAAGAAAAATTTTTTTATGTTTTGAGATAAAGACACTAGCTTAATTGCGTAGATAAGTTATCAGGGCCTACTGCGACTTTTTTGCGAAGGTTACTCATAACATTATCTATTTCTTCCTCCGAAAAAGGTTTATCCTTACCGGTATTTTCTAATCTTATCTCTTCCCCTACATTTATTCGTTCTGTTAGCGTAGGGAATAAAGTTTCCAATATGTAGGTAAGTGATTCTTCTATTGATTTCGTTTGTTTATTTCCGGGTAATTGCATAGATTTAACTAAAATGGGTGTTTTTAATTTTTCTGCTGCTATTTTGTATGGAAGTGTAAATGGATTGTTTTTTGTTATCGTACTGCAAAGATTTTTCCAGGATTCATCTCTAGCTTTACCGACTTGTTCTTGATAACTCTTAAGATTTTTAAGGTAGTTTTCTTGATATATAGTTCTTTGTTCTCCTCTAGCCTTTTGAAAACGTCTTCTTAACGCCCTGACTCGTTTCCTCTCTATTCCTAGTTCTGCAGTCCACCACTTGTTATATGTGTTGGAACAATTATTTATATTTTTCGAATATTTCTTTTTTAATCTGTTAATTTTTTCATAAAAGTGCTTTGTGACAAACTCTAATCTTCTAATTGTGTTAATTTCATATTCTGCTGTTTCTTTCATCCAAGGGTCTTTTTCTAATTCTTTAAGTAGCCTGTGCTCTCCATTTTGTGTTAGTCGTTTTCCCTGTTTTACTACTTCATCAAATATGTTATATTCGATATATCTATGGTCGCTAGAATTTTCTTATTCATTAACGTGCCATTCATATACTTTGGGATAGAGGTCTGCAGAGGAGAAAGTTAAATCTATCCAGCTTCTCCCGTTTTTGGTTTCGAATGTAGGTGGTGCGTTTGGTAGGTTCAAAAGTTGAAGACTATGTGCTATTATGAATTCAAACAATATTTCCCCTCGTTCATTATTTTGATTCCCACCCCAAATTTTGTTGAAGGCATTGAAGTCTCCTGCGATTAGTGTTTGGTTTCTAGATTCTGCTATAATAGGTTCAATAATATTTAAAAGCTCCTCAATATTTCCTTTAGGTGGTGCGTAAACATTTATAATTAGAACTTCCTGTTTATTCCAATATATTTTTAGTACTATAACATTTTGTAAAATTAATATAGGGAACGTTTGAATATTAGGATTATGTATTATAACTGCTACTTTTGGGTTTGTTTTGTGGCTTATAATTGTGTGTTTGAGGGGGAAACCAGTTATTTTGTTTTGGTAATGATAAGGCTCTTGGAGAATAGATAGATCGAATTGGCTGCAGTTTCGATGAACGTTAAGGGCTTCATTTGCTTTGCTGCAGTGGGCTAGGTTAACTTGAATTATTCGGAGAGAGTGTATTCTTGTGTTTGTTTTAAAGCTTACCGATGCGCTGTTTGGATTTTTGACGTTACCTGTGTTTTTTTGCGGGCTTTGCATGTTTGTCCGTTTATCGTTGTTGTTTTCGAATAAACTTTGTACTTTACTCTTCCCAACTGCGTTCTGCCCGTTCACGCCACTCTTGGGCTACCGGGCAGTTTGAGTCTCTGATTGAGTGATCGTCTGCACCCTCGGATCCCGCACTTAAGCATGCAGCGCACCGGGAAATGTTGGCTCTGCGCTCTTCAATACAATGGTGCCCGCACACTCTATGCAGCGTCTCTGCCTCCTGTTGCAGTTTTTTGCAAGATGTCCAAAACTAGCACAATAATAGCAGATGAGGGGGTGGTTATTGTCATAGATGGCTGCGCGAGACCATCCCACATTAACTGTGTACAAGTTCCTCAATTGTCGCCATATAGCCGGGGAGGTCTTCACAATGTTTACTCTGTTTCGTTTCTGATTTATATATTCTGCCAGAATTGTTATTTCCTCTGGGCGTCCTGTGATGTTGTTTTGCTTTAGAATTTTCTCTGGGATATCGTCCCTTACTGTGAGTCGATACCAACCATTTTGAATGTGGGAAGTCTTGGTGAAGGTGTGAACACCTGCATTTCATTTGCTTCGGGGAGTCTATTAAGACATTCCTTTAACTGTGTCATTGCTGCACCATTTGTGGTGCTGATGGTCACAGCTGCGTTATTTACGTTGAGTTTCACGTCTGTGAGTTTTAACTTTGCCGGATCAATATCCTTGGCAATTCTCTCCTTTAGTTCTTTTGTTGTCACTTCCCCTGTTGTGGGTTTTATGACCAGAACCGATCGCGGGAGAGGAGGGAGGGAGAAGAGGAGGGAGGGAGAGGAGAGGCTTGCTGCCGGCACGAGAGGAGCCGAGCATACGCAGTGGGAGTGTGGACGGCGCCGCCGACGCCGCAGGTGCGAGTAAGAAATGCTCCGTATTTAAACACGGGGCATTTCCAAAGCACTGCCAAAATTGCAATTATCAGTGATTCGGCGAATGTCGACTAGAAATTCATTAATGGGCTCCCCCTCCGCTTGACACCGACTTGACACTTGTAACTTTCTGTGATTTCATGTCGCTTGGGATCGTAGTGCTCACTCAACACTGCCACGACTTCTTCATAAGTCAGCGCATTCGGCTTGCGTGGAGCCACCTTCCCTGCCAGTACTTGTACCGTGTGCGTGCTTAAGGCAGCCACCAGCAATGCTCTTTTCTTAGTCGAGTCTTCAATGGCATTCGCTTCGAAGTATGCTTCGACTTTAATAAGGTATGGCGTCCACTTATCTTTGCCTTCTTCGAAGTCCGGAAGCTGGTGGTGAGCCATGATCGCCTTGGTTGCTCGGTTTTTCGTAGTGTCACGTTCAGGGTCGTCTTTCACTGCATGGGTGGTGTCCATCTTCGTCGCCACTGTAGCATAGCCATGGCGTGTGCATAGAAGCGCCGCACCAGCAATGTATCAACGTAGTCAGCAGAATGAAAAGAACGTATATTGAAAAGCGTAAACGCATTTATAGGCAGCACAGTGTAGACACATAACGATGCACACGTGGTAGCAGCAATAGTCCGATGTGGTGCAGGCGGCCAGCTGAGGCGTCAGAGGTGCACGCGCACACACACACACACACAGACCACGTGAAGACACAACATCAACCAAAGGACTAGGCAAGATTTCGTATATACTTCTCAACAATAGACCATATTCATACTATCACTCAGGTGTTAGAGAAATGCGCGGAATACAACCAACATAGCCTACATAGCCTTGATAGATTCAGATTTCAGATTTTTTATTGATACGAATACAAGAATGTTACATGTGTTTAGTATACAAAAGGAGGTCCCAAAGTCGTAGCCTGTATCGGGACCTCTTGTTAAGGGCAAATTGTGGTAAAACGGTGTTAGAGGCAACATAAGCAATAATCGAAAGTATAAACTAAACACGTTTACAGCAGAACAGTAAAACATATATCTATATATACTAAATGAAAACAAAATATACACAATAAAACAATATGAAACGATGAATAATGCAAGCAGTATAACTGAAGAAGAATACAAAAGGCTGTATTACATGAAATGTGGACATTGAAACAAGGTGAAGCTATGGAAAGGAACAGTAATACTAAGCATGCATAATGTGGGATTTTAGTTCTGCCTTAAATTGATGCAAGTTTCTTGCATTTTTTATAGAAGCTGGTAGTGTATTCCATAATGATATTGATGAAAATTTAGCAGTCAGTTTACCATAATTAATTCGTACCTTAGGCAAAAGAACGTTATTGTTACACGCAAATCTAGTATTACTATGGGCAACCAGGTCAGTAGATGAGAAGCCGATTGGAGGTAGTGCCTTGGGTATCTATTTATAGAATATGATACCTAAGTTGCAATTGAGGAGCTCTGATATGGTTAAGATGTTGTTATCATGAAGTAGGCATTTACCGTTAGAAAAACGTGAACTGTTAGTAATGATTCTTATGGATTAGTTCTGTAATACTTGAAGGGAAGCGAAATGAGTGTTATACGTGTTACCCCAGCACATTATGCCATAATTAATATGAGAATGAACGAATGAGTAGTAGAGTGGCAGTAATGTGGCACGTGTGGAGTATTAACGAGTTTTAATCAGGGCGCGGATACCGTATGCTTTTATTTCTTTTTGATGTGAGAAATATGAGCTATGTATTTCAAGTTAGAGTCAAAATAAATTCCAAGAAAAGATGAGCAGAGACTGGGAGAAATAGAGTCCGAGCGAAAAGTCAAAGAAGGAAAGAATGCTGAATATTTTTGATGCGATGAAAATACTACAAATTTAGTCTTGGTTGCGTTAATAGTTAACAAGTTAGCACTGCACCAATTTGAAACATTTTTCAAGTCAGTACTTAGCTTGTCAACGAGAAGTGAATTGCTTTTGTCATAAGTAAATATGGTAGTGTCATTGGCATAAAAAATGGAATTAATGGAGGACAGACAGTTAGGAAGATCTTTAGTATAGATAAAAAATAGGAGCGGTCCCAAAATGGATACTTGAGGGACACAAATGTTAGTAGATGATTCTTTAGAATATACATTAGAAATCGACACAAGTTGAACGCGGTTATGTAGGTAGCTTTTTAGTCGCGCTAAAGCAGGACTACATACACCCATCGCTTCAAGTTTAGTAAAGAGAATGATGTGATTTAAACTGTCGAAAGCTTTTGTTAGATCGATGAATACTGATCCTGCAAAGAATCCTTTGTCAATGATTTTTTTTAGTTTATCGGTTAGATGAATGAGTGCCAGATCAGTAGACAAATGAGAGCGAAAGCCGAACTGACAAGGGGACAGAATATTAAGTTTATCAAGGTAATTTGATAGGCATACTCCAATCAACTTCTCAAGACCTTTACCAAAAAAGGGCAGAATGCAAATGGGTCGGTAATTATTAATCATTGTACTATCACCTTTTTTAAGAACGGGGATTATTTTACTGCGTTTATGCTCATTAAGAAATACGCCAGTCTTGAATATCAAATTCGTAATGAAACACAAAACATCGGAAATTAGGTGCGAAATTAATTTGATGAGCAGGTAGGACTTCATGAATTCCTGCACCGGTGGATTTGAGGTGTTTTATGACATAATGTATTTCTTCAGCAGTGGTGGGAAAGAGGAAAAAAGAGTGAGGGAGACGTCTAAGCGGTGAGATTTGTGTGAGAGAGGGTGCGTCAACGCTAAAAAAGTAGGAACAGAAAGCCTCAGCTATGTCGATAGGCGAGTTAAATTTAATGTTGTCGATTACAATTCTGGATACTTGGTGTGGAGAATTCCTGTTTAGAAAGCAGTTTACAATGTCCCATTTTGGTTTAGCATTATTACCTGCTTGCGATATTTTTGTTTCGAGAAATGAGCGTTTAGCAGCTTTTAATTGTTGGTTTACAGCGTTACGTAATTTTTTGTAGCGGGCAATTAACTTAGTATAAACGGCTGGCTTTTGGTTTTTTGTAGAGGTTATCGCGCTTGCGTAAAGCTGCTAATAGCTTATGAGACATCCATGGGTTATGGGAAAATGCTAAGATTTTTTTACATTTCTTTTTGCAAGTGAATTTTTGGATATGCGATATAATTAAAGAAAAAAATTATAAAACGCTTTCTGGGGATCATTACAAGATTTAACCCCGGTCCAGTCTAGGTTACACGATTAGAATAAGTAACACGATTTATTATTGGGGAATTGCGGCATCTAAGCCAATGGTATTGTTATATTTTTACTTCTGTTTATCATCTCCTTGATATGTAATATACGGTATAAAGTACTAACAAAAGGAACTGAAAACCATGTGCTCCGAATACACTACCTCTTTTTTTATGCAGTAAATTCAGTCGGTTTGTATTGCCCCCATAGCAAAATAATGCAATGGTGGGATTAAAATTAAAAAAAATTTTCTTCCTAAAACAAAAACTACTGCGATTAAACTTTCTGTGGACGAAGATGTTATGATTCTCAATCGCATACGCTTTTCTGCTTATTTTTTCTTGGACCACTTTAGTGTGCTACAGACGTCTGAACATTGGCCAAGGTAGCGTTTTTTTTCCAAGTTCAGGATTTTATTTTAGAGCCTGTGCGCCGCGCACAGGCAAAACAAAACTTTTGGGAGATATTACGTTTTATGGAGAGTTCTATAAAACTAATTGATGTATTTGGTCTATAATGGTATTTTGTACAACAATTCCTGAAAACGCTGCAATTTACTAAAATTGACCTACGCGCTAACGAGTGAAAAATATAAAGCTACTCCAAGCAACTGTCCTTAAATAAAAGCGCGATGCTCTAAAAACACAAAAAAGCAAGTTTCGAATGAATGCGTGAAACGGTCCATTTATAGCGAATTTTTCTTTCGTACCTGGTTTTCCACCATATCGAGAAGATCAAATGGCGCTCACGTGCCCGAAAAATTTTTGCCGCACAAAATATTTTGGGAAAACACTCTAGAAATAATGTGTATATGTGCGTAATTTTCTCAGATTTTTTCAGAGAAATTGATTTTTGTCGAGCGCCCCGACTGGGACAGTTGGCGTGGAATGACCCTGCAATTAACATACAGTGCTAGGCTTAGTCTATTTTGGACAAATCAGAGTCATCGCGAATGCGCAGAACTCCGCTCTTAGTAGTCTTTCTAGCTTTAATTTGACAGTCGTCCGTCCAGAGAAACATCCAATTCTTTTCTTTTTTTAGTGTTAAGGCTTTGGAAAAGAGGACATTGTTGCTTGGGGTGAAATGATCATTGATAAAGACGGGGGTGTTAGAAGCGCCAGTGATACCAAGGTCACTAACACAGTGCACGTGCTTTACTGATCAAGTCAGATTTCTTAGTCCGAGAGCAGAAGCGTGCAATAATGCTTTTTTTATCATTAGAGCTTGTGGGCACGCGATGCACAATGTCGAGATCACCAGGCAATATGGGACAGCCAGCTTTCTCCGCTATCATGTTCACGATTACACTGCAGTCTTCAAGCCCCTGGGAACGCCCTTGATCTCCACATTGCTCATGCGTGAGTATTGTTCGAGTTTTTCAACCTTGCGGCTGAGAGAGTGATTAGAGGTTTTTGATAAGTGCGGCAAGTTGGGCAGGTTGGTAAAGTTGCATTACTTCGACTGGGTAGCGCAAAAACACAGAACAAAAGATAGAGACGTAGACAGCAGAAGCGCTAAGTAGCGCTTGTGCTGTCTACGTCTCTTATCTTTTGTTGCGTGTTTTGCGCTACCCAGTCGAAGTAATGCGAGGTTTTTAGTTGCTTATTCTCATTTACCAATGTGATATTTTGGTTACGTGGGTCCTCGACAAGTTCATTCAAGTGCTCTGCACTCGATTGTAGGGATACAACTTCTTTTTTTCAATTCTGCAACATCTATACCCGATTCTTTCATCTTGAGTAAGAACCTGCCGAAGACCTCCTCAGATGTGTCTTTAGCGAAGCTGTTAATTTTAGCCTCGAGGTCATCAATTTTTGTTAGATTTCAGCATTAGTTGGCGTGGTAAATACTCTTGATCACAAAACCAATTGCAGACACAGGAAAATAAAATGTAAAGCAGAACGCAGTTGCTGACAGCAGCGACAGTGGTCAAAAATAGAAAATATTACAGAAAAGAGCTTGAGAGAATACCTGCATGAACAGGGAACTCTGCTTAACTTGTAGCTCGTGCAATGCCACTGCTGCCAGTGAAGAGCAGGTGCTGGTGCCGGCAAATTTATAGGGCTTGCTCGCAGGGCAGAGACCTCCAGCGGCGAAATCGTCCAATGCTAGCAGCAGGCCACGATGTGACCGCGCAGTCGCAGCTTCACCATGTGTGGATGATCCAGCACCTTCTAAGGGCAATGCGACGATGCAACACCACGAAGATAATCACCGATGAAGCAGCCGGGCTGGGTGAAGAATGGGCGGTCAGGATAACTGCATGAACAGGGAACTCTGCATAAGTTGTAGCTCGTGCAATGCCACTGCCGCCAGATTACGAGAAGGCATTTGATTCGGTGGAGACATCATCAGTCATGCAGGCACTGCGGAATCGGGGCAACGATGAAGCCTATATAAACATAATGGCAGAAATCTGCAGCGGATCCACAGCCACTATAGTCCTTCATAAAGAAGGCGACAGAATCCCAATAAAGAAGGGCGTACGGCAGGGAGACACGATCTCTCCAATGCTATTCACCGCGTGTTTACAGGAGGCTTTCAGGGCCCTAGATTGGGAAGAATTAGGGATAAGAGTTAATGGAGGGTATCTCAGTAACCTGCGATTCGCTGATGACATTGCATTGATTAGTAACGCGGGAGACGAATTACAGCTCATGATTACTGAACTGGATACGGAAGTAGAAGAGTAGGTCGGAAAATTAACGTGCATAAAACTAAAGCAATGTGGAACAATCTTGGCAGAGAACAGCGCTTTGCGATAGGTGGCGAGACACTCGAAGCTGTAAAGGAGTATGTCCACTTAGGGCAGGTAGTAACCGCGGAGCAGAACCATGATAGCGAAATAACTAGAAGAATAAGGAGGCATGGGGCTCATTCGGCAAGTCATGCCGAATGATGGCATGCCGAATGAGTCATGCCGAATGGATGGCATGGGCTCATTCGGGAAGTCATCAAATCATGAATGGTAGTCTACCACTATCCCTCAAGAGGAAGGTATATAACAGCTGCATCTTACCGGTACTTACCTACGGAGCAGAAACCTGGAGACTTACAAAGAGGGTTCAAATTAAATTGAGGACGACGCAGCGAGCGATGGAAAGGAAAATGATAGGTGTAACCTTAAGAGACAGGAAGAGAGCAGAAGGGTCAGGGAACGAGCGGGGGTTAAGGATATCATAGTGAAATCAAGAAGAAATGGATATGGGCCGGGCACGTAGCACGTCGGCAGGATAACCGGTGGTCATTAAGGGTAACTGACTGGATTCCAAGAGATGGCAAACGCGTGAGGGGGAGACAGAAATTAGGTGTGTAGATGAGATTAAGAAGTTCGTACGTATAACGCGGCAGCAGAAGGCACAGGACCGGGTTGATTCGCGAAACATGGGAAAGGCCTTTGCCCTGCAGTGGGCGTCGACAGGCTGTTTATTATTATTATTATTATTATTATTATTATTATTATTATTATTATTATTATTATTATTATTATTATTATTATTATTATTGGAACATAAGAGATCGCTAACTGGAGGCTCACCTTCTAATCTCTCTTTACATTGTCGCGATTGCAAGTGCACGCCTAAATTCGATGCATGCGCAGTGTTATACCAGCATAGAAATGAATAAGCGCGCCTCATGATTGAAGCATGGCATAACGAGAATAGTGGTAGCGCATGCGTGAACCAACCGTCGATTAACTTGCATGAACATGAAATCAAATGCCTTAACAGTTATCTTCTGCGTAGACCCCCCCCCCTCCTCCCTGTACCGGATTGATAGGTTCGCCTAGTGCATGGGCATGCGCAGATATGCTTTCGTGCTTTCATTTTTTTCCGCCGTTGTGCGTCCCTTCAGTTGTTAGTCGGCGCTTGTGGTGTCCTGACTTCTTTCTTGTGCCTGTGTTTTCACGCCCTGTCTGTTATTATTGCAATGGAGTGCCTATGGCAAATGTACTGCTTCCAAATTGTTTTTTTTTTTTGCGTCGTCAGTAGAGCGAATTCATATGCTTCAGTTCAGTTCACATTGGACAAGCATGGCCTTTTTGGTAACCAGCTATGGAAAAAGGTTCCTTCAAGGTATCTAGGTGTGCCGCTTCAGCATTATGACAGAAGTGCGAAATACTGGGACCACATTACTCCAAAGGTAAAGGAGAAACAAGAGGGTGGCAGGAAGACGGTGAGATGGGCTAGTTGGTGAACATTCATTTTGAAGTACAAAGCTTATACAACCTAATACTTATACAAGCTTATACAACCTAATAAGCGCTGTCCTGTCAAGTTCTTATATCTTCGGTCCTCGTTTTATGTGCGCTTATAAGCTTTGTGCTTCAAAATGAGGGTGGCAGGGGCGGAACGTTTCATTGTTTGCTAAGGCCACTGTTTACGACGTTTTCCTGGTTACCGAAGTGTGGTACATACTAGAATTTTCGTCTAGGTCACGTGTGAACGTTCAGAAAATTCACAGGGTGTTCGTTGTGTTCATGTGGGGGTCCACTTGGGAGCGGACAAGTCGGATCAATTTCTTTCGCTCTCTCAAGCAGGGTGGCACTCGTGTAACTCACCTTTTTATTTGTCAACGTGTTTCTCGTTTTATGTTCCTGATGAATCACGAAGACAACTTCTTGCGCTCGACGATTAAAACCGGACAAAGCTGAGTGCTTCCAGGCTTAATAGCATCTAGTGCGTGCACAATGAGCGGTAGAATCACGGGTTACCCAAGGGAACTAGCAGATGCATATCGGTTCTTAAGGGCATGATTCTCCTGGATTACTTCATATGTGCATCAAGGAAGCAGCTTTACAAAGACACGTTAAACAACCCCAGGTGGTCGAAATTTCCGGAGCCCTCCACTACGGCGTTTCTCATAATCATATCGTGGTTTTGGGACGTTAAACCCCAGATATTATTATTAGCTTTACAAAGATTTGATTCATGTTGTTCTGCCAGTGCCCATGTACAGATGTACAAACTGTCGAGGTCCGGGACATGATTTTACTGAAAGAGTTCAGCGGGCGGTTGTAAAACCGACTATGAAATGATCCTTTTAAATGCGAAGCATTTCTGAGCGAACCTCTGGCACTTTGAGCGTTTCTGTCTACGTATCTATCCATCTATCTACCCGCCTACGTCTGGGTGCTCTCATGTTCGCTTCCTTAACTTGATACGATCAAAATTGGCATGGGAAGTTAACAGGACTTGACGAATATGATTGCCGGGTCATGACCCGAGCAACGTGAAAATCCTGTCGCGTACGTCGTCAAGCTCTTTGCTCCAGACACGTGTGGCACAGACCCGTTTACCCTGGGCTGCGGTGTACGGGAACCCAGGAACGGCGAGAACGGACATTGGTAATTTCCATTCGAGAGCATCAAGAAAAACCGACATCGGCAGCGTTGACCCGGCGAATGCAAACAATAAAATCATAGGATCCCAGCAGGAAACGAACACAATCATTCTGCGAGGCAATCAGGTATTCTACCACAGAGCCCCGCCAGGTCTATAAACTGGTTTGTAAAAACAGCCTATGTAGGCGTAATGTTGGTGCAACGCAAGTTGTGGTTGGGGTATTGGCTATCTAATTTTACAATAAAGTAGTAAACACTACATATGCACTCCTACGAAACAGGCTTCATATCAGATTAACGTCTCTGGTTCCAGTGTTGGATCCGCTTTTGTGGCAGTCCAATAAACATTACATTTGTATTCCTATGATTAAGCAAGCCACATTGAAGCATTGCTCGACCACGGAGGAATATATTAACAAAAGTAACGCATGATATTCACATGATTGCACTATAAAGTGCACTTGGTTTCGAATATACGGAAGTATGTACTCTAACGTGAGGGCTGACGTTACGTCGCACCATAACTTACCTTTAAACGCCAGTGTTGTCGACGTGCATGGTAAGCCCACGATGTGCACACAGCTACGACACTTACAAAACCACCTCGATCCACCTCATAACGCTTGGCTCAAATTCATAAAATACAGCATAGAAGTACTCGGTAACTGCTTCGCATGAAACCAATACCCACAATGCGTGGGATCTCCCTAATTCTTTTATCCGCCTCGTGCGCTGCTGCTTTGAGTTGTACTGGTGGCGCCACCAACGGCGAACGGTGGCGAAAGGTGGATACGCGCTGCTCATAGAAGCCGTGGGCAAAGCACCCGTTACTCGCCGTTTTTCTATTCATTTTTCATTCTGGTTTTGTATTTGTACTGCCGACGCTGCTCCACTAGGCAGCTATGCCGTGCGTTACGTTGATTGTTCTATATTATTTGTTTTAAAATGACAGGCCCGTTTTTTATGCGTGCGCGCGGTGCACTGCGTACGTTTCTTACGTGCATGCGTCCAAGTTGTTTGCGTGATCTGTTAACACAGATGAAATAAAAACTGTTGCAGTGCAAGCCATTCTTGTTTTATTGAACACCCCAAACAGTACAACAACAATGACTATTACGGCTGTATGTCTGCTTAAGAAACGCACAAAGGACACGCGATTTTATCTTCGCCCAACACTCATAGCACTCAACCAGGCCAAAAAACCGAAATCTAATTTGCTGAACGTTTTAACAGCCGTCAGACAGCTGCATAATAATGCGTGAAAGTACTTTAGCAAATTACCAACAAACATTCACACAGCGTTTGTTTTTTTTTTTTGTTCACAGACCATGTTGGCATATGAGAAAGTTCTAACTGCATTGCAATCACATATTTCGGAATATCAAATCACTTTCACCATTGAAGCCACAATCCTCTAACACATGCGCTTTAAATTGAGCATGGCATTATTCAGACCTATATAGGAAATACGCACGCGTGTAATGTATCTCGCATGCTAGATTCTCCGTTGGTGCGTGCAGCTCAACATAAAATGCGATTCTAGAAGTAATGTTCGTGGAGTAGCCAGCATATACAAGGGCAACTACTTACAACTTCACTTACCTTTGCAAAAACCGTATTCCAATTGCAATTCAATATTATCCGACGCAACAACGATAACAACACACTAGTTGCACACAGGCGTACCAGGTTGACGCGCGAGGCCAAGCGCGGTATTTGAAGTGTAGCACAATCGTGCGCGTACAGTACGCTATTGTATTCTGGTACAATATCGTCAAGCTTGCAGTCACTTCAGCGGTTCCCACGTTGTAGCACCAGTCGACGTACTCGCGTCATCAAACTGCTACGACGCCGAGAACTACACACACAGCTGACGTGGAAAAACACGGTCTTGCAGGAGGCCATCTTGTCCAGCAACTAACGGAAAAAAGTACACCACTGAGGCGTCTGAAACATTGCCGTTGATGAGATGGCAGCTGAACGAAATCAGGGCTCATCGTCCGACGTGTGGCCACCACCTTAACACAATATTAACGT
Organism: Rhipicephalus sanguineus; assembly: GCF_013339695.2. Lineage (NCBI taxonomy): Eukaryota > Metazoa > Arthropoda > Arachnida > Ixodida > Ixodidae > Rhipicephalus > Rhipicephalus sanguineus. The sequence continues at coordinate 141,361,541 of NC_051183.1, forward strand.
TGCAACGTTCAAGGAAGACGCGACGAAAGCGACGAGCGCAGCCGGTCTTGTCGGGTGCGCTACTGAACTGCACAGTGCAGAGTGCGCGCTCTCACGGCCACCGAAAGAAATAAAAGAATGTGGAGAGAGGGGTCACCTTGGAGCATGGCATATCCGTGGAAGTAAGAGGAAGTGTTGCGTCGTCGGTGTGGCGTATTGTCGAGAGATGGCGCTAGTTTGTTTTTGAGCAACGGAATCGCAAACTTCATTCGAAATGCATGGGATCCTATGGGGGGTCGGGAGTGGGTGCAACCGCTTGAGCCGAGCGGTGGCACCACCATACCGATGCACGAGGCGGATTGCGATAGCAGTTATATGGACACTCTCGGCTGATTTTTGCCGTCGCCGTCTGTCGACGCCATCATGTCCCGCATATGTATATGTATATATATATAAAAAAGCACAAAAATAAAGCAGAAGAAAAAATGTAAGTACCCTACCGCGGATTCGAACCAGCAACCCCTGCTCCCCGGCGCGCTGTATTAGAAAACTCAGCCACACGCCATGTATGCGCCGGCAAAATAGCGACGAGCTATTTATCTACACCACATCTTAAAGCAAATAGGCGCACTATGGGAACAAAGACAAAAGGGAGGAACCGAACGACACAAAGTGCACACTCGCAACTGAAATTTCACCACCTGCCCCTTTTTTTGTAACGTATTTATGTGTACTCTTTCAATAAACTTTCAGTTGCGAGTGTGCGCTTTGTATCGTCGGTTCCTCCCTTTTGTCCTTGTTCCCATAGTGCGCCTATTTGCTTTAAGATATGAACCGTTAACACCCAGCCCAAATGGCTGTTTTGCTACAATATACACCATGTACGGCTGGTGGTAAGCAAGTCTCGGAGGAGCGTGAGCGTGTTTTCTATCACGCAACGCTCCTAATTTTCTTTCAATTTGAAAACTGCCCTTGAGTCGCCCACGACAAAATGACCCTTTTCTGTACCCACTCGTGATGTGGAACGAAAAAAAATTGCAGCATATCCACGGGTGAATGATGAAGGGCTTGGGCGAAGCTCCTGAAGCAATCATATGTATAGCAAATGTTCAGTGGTTTCGCCCAGCAGTAATCAAAGCGATACGCCGCTTTGATTATTTTTCGTGTTTCCGTTTTTCCTTCTTGTTTATTTTTCTATTTTTTAAATTTTGTTATATATTTTTTTTATTTTTCATATTTTTTATTTTTATGTTCTCTATATTTTTTTTCTTTTTTTACTTTAATTTTTGGTTTATTTTGGTTTTCTTTATTTTTTCTATCTCTATGGGACAGCGCCATCTAGTAAATCGTCACCCAACTGCAGTTTGCATGCATCTCTATGGGACAGCGCCGTCTATTATATTGTTCGGGAGATACTGCCGTGGTTACGCCTGACATGGGACAAGGTTCGACTTAAAAGAACATCGGAAACACCTTGCATCAGACGCCCCCCGTGTGGCTAGAGATGCAGGAGGTAACTGCACGCGCCACAGTTTAAAAGAAAAGGAAATATCGAAGAGCGTCTGATTCTCCATTGTCGACCATTGTCGCAGCGCTCCTAATTTTCTTTCATTTCGAATACTTCCCTTGACACGCGCACGACAAAGTGGCCATTTTCTGTGCCCACTCGGGATGTGGAAGAAAAAAAAAAGACAAGGAACACCGGGCGCACCTAAAGTCCCTGAAAAATAACTAAAGTAGCGCCATTCGTGTCAGTGTGCAGGCACCTCCTCTCTCGTGCGCTTTGTAGATTGCAGATGAAGTTAGTTGAGCTGCGAAGCTCGCAGAGCGTGGCTATTGCACAGAAAGGGAGGCTAGTGTAATTATTCCGCTAGCGCCCCCGAGTGCGCTGCGGTTCTAAGTGACGCAGGGGGAAAAGTTCGCGAAATAAGGAGTATTAAAAAAATCACGCCATTTCCACGAAGTGAGTGATGATTGAGGAGCTGGCTCGGAGAAGAACAGGAAAACCAGTCAATCTTCCGTAGAAGTCCTCTACCATCATATGAAGACGTGACACACGTTGTTATACATACATATATAAACAATGTTTTATTAATTTATATTTTGATGAACCATGTACCCAATTTACAATTATATACACATTCATGAAGTATATATACAAGAAATATCTAAGAGCGTCTGATTCTCCATTGTGGACACTTTCAGACGTAATGCTCCTCATGTTCTTTCAATTTGAAAACTGCGCTCGAGACGCGCACGACAAGGTGGCCCTAAATACGGCTGTCCGACGCTCGCCTGGCTGTCGACCGCGTTCCACGCTCGCCCTCTGAGAATTAATGGCCACGCTAGAGGGAAGACACGACGCGCGTAGCGTTCCTCTTCGCGTTACACGACGCGTTGAATGGATGGATGCAGGTTACAGCGAGGGTCTTCGCCCCAGCTTAAAAAAACTGGTGAGCCAGCTCCTAATAGCGATAAATACGGCCATGTAATGTGTACAGAAGCAAGTGGCGTCTTTCCATGGTGTCCGACAGTATAAAATTGTACGGTACATAATGTTTTAGTAGGCAAAAGTGCTCGCTCCTGATGGCAGCGCCACTGAAAACTCGGCGGCGCTAAGAAATGGCTAGTTTTTAAGAGTGGCGCACTGGTTTTTCAGAAGGTCGTACGAACGCCATCTTGTTTGTCCACGTCTCGGTTGCTTACTTGATCGGTGCACGGTGCGCGGTCGACCGGGCTTAAGTCAGTTCGTACGGTGGTTCTGGATGCTTCGGGATGCCGACCTGTTGTGCCAGTGGCAGCAATCACCGGTACAACAGCAGAAAGAAGGTGTTTTCACTACAGCAGGTAAAATTCGTAGTTTCCCAGAGGACACCCTAGAGGCGCTGATGCAGCTTCTAGGAGAGAAGGCAGAGGCGAAGGGACGCAGTTGGCGCTACTTTAGTTATTTTTCAGGGACTTTAGGCGCACCCAAGGAGGTTAAAAAAAATTACTGGAGTGGCGATTATTGCGCAATAGTGAAGCCGTGCCCACCAAAAGATGGCGGCTGCGCCCGCCATCTTACTAGGGGCAAGATAAACCATCGACGTTTGGCGAAGGAAAGCGAGCGTTTTGCACGCACGCCAGAGAAGTTTAATACGGCAACTTTTACGGGTCAGATACGGCTGCAAGTGTGTCCTTGTGTCACTAGTTTTCTTAAGTAAGCCTCAAAGTCATCGCAAATTTTATTGGACATCAATCGTCAATAGTCCTCTCGACGGGTTACTTTTGTCGGCAACAACGATCTTTTATTTTGTAATTAACGTAGGATTTACACTAACAGATCAAAGCCAGTTGATCTCTAAGTAGGCACCGCCAGAAAAGAGCATGTTTCCGAGCTCTTTGGTTGGCAAAAGCTGGCTTCACTTTCGCTGGCAAGGCGTTTCGACAGCTTCCACTCCAGAAATTTTTTAGGGGCGAAGCTCCTTAAGGCGGCACCCGTTCGTCCCTCGTCGTGCTCGTAGTAGTGAGTAACAAGTCTTACCCTTTGACCTCCAAGGTGGTGCCGGTGGGAGATTTCTCCTGTGCGTTGTTGAACAATAAAAAATTCGCAGCGTGCGCGTTAACTAAAAGCCGAATTCTTCTGTCTCTGTAGGAGTGTAAGTGTTAGCTAAAAGCCGACTTCTTCTGTCTCTCATTCCCATTAGCAACCATTGTTTACCTCCAAGGTAGTGCCTGGTGAGATTTCTCCTGTGCGTGATTAAACAATAAAAATTTTGTTCAAAACGCCGTTGATTGATGAAATAAACCAACGAAAGACGCCAGATGTTTTGTAAAAACAAAACGAAAGAACGCCAGATGTTTCTAAAGCAAAACGAAAAAGACGCCAGCTGCTTAACGAAAGACGCAAGGTGTTTTCTAAAGCAATGGTTTTCTAAACAATGAAAATTCACAGCGTACATGTAAAATTAAAGTGAGCTGCAAGTCGTCATAACTCATCGAACCTTTAGTATAAACGCGCCCGATCTCACGTCGGTGATGATGTACTGGGCAGAATTCACGGAAGATTCACGGTTTACCGATGAACCTCCGCAGCTTCGCCCACTCATCATCATTCACTCCGTGGATATGCTGTGATTTTTTTAAACCTCCTTGGGCGCACCTTGCATCAGACGCCCCCTGTGGTAGGAGACGCAGAGGGTCACTCCACGCGCCGCAGTTTAAAAGAAGAAGAAATACCTGAGAGCACATAAATTCTAAATTTCCCCACTTATATTAACCGCCGGTTTCATGGCCAATCCCCCGTGGTGGGTAAGAGCCAGGAATTAAAGGTCAAGCAAGCAAGCAAGCAAGCAAGCAAGCAAGCAAGCAAGCAAGCAAGCAAACGTCTGATTCTCCATTGACGTCACTTGCAGCGTGTTGCTTAAGCACATAGGCGTAACTACTGTGGCAGTTGTTAGTTAACGCTTGCCTTGTGCATGCTTGTGCGTTCATTTAGGGCGTCCTTCTTTGTGATTCAGCCGCACGCTGCAAGTATCGAGCTGCTTCTGGTTCTTCGTGTGACATTTCGATTTCTTGCTATCGCATTCATTGCTTCGCCCTTGCGGGGAAACTGTGACTTTTTAAATTTCAACGTAATACCACGCGCAGGCCGACCTAGGTGAACGGGTTTTTGTTTTTTAGGACACCACCAGCTGCACAAGTCAGACAATAAAAGCTTCGCTTGAAAAATAGAAACAGATGGTTCTGGTTCAATTTAAGCGTTATATTGGATAGATATGATATCGGAGCATAACTTTACTTAAACTAAGGGCCCATTTACTCTAGACATAATTCATGAAAACTCATTGAATAACTTCACTGAGAGAGCAGACGGTTCTCTTGTGAGCAGCTGGGATTGTTGCGGCGCCTGGTGGGGCAGATCTTCATCACGTGCTCCTTTCAACATGGCCTCTGAGATCCGCTCTGGCCGCGCCACGAAACAATAAGGTAAACAAAGAATACACCAAGGCACACGAACGCCGATGTACGAGTGCCACTGTCGAACACCTAATTCAAAAATTAGGGTCACCTCCAGATTTTTTTTTTCCTTTTTGAAATGCTTTTGCGCAGCACCCAGCGATACAAAGATCGCGCCCGGAATTGTTAACGCTACAGCGTTAAGAGCTGGTTTTGCAGAGATTCCAGTGTCGGTGTCGGCGTAGCGGCGGCGTGTTTGGTTGCAATCGAAAAAACATTTAATCAATCAATGAATAGATAGATAGATAGATAGATAGATAGATAGATAGATAGATAGATAGATAGATAGATAGATAGATAGATAGATAGATAGATAGATAGATAGATAGATAGATAGATAGATAGATAGATAGATAGATAGATAGTGTTTAATGTCGCAGAAGTTCGCTAAGAAGTACTTCGCATTTATTAAATGCCGACAGCCGAGCGCGTAAATGCCGCGCCTGGGTGCTATGCAGGATGGCCCGAGCTTCTCGGGAACACGAGTTTGCTCCGAGCTCGCACTACGGCGTACATGACAGGAAGTTGCTGCGGATAGCGCGATAGCAGCGTTGACAAAAACGGCCACAAGAACGAGCATGGCGTCACAAACGCATCTGCGGCATTTGCGGCGGTTTTCAAAGGGACACCACGTGCGAACGCGTGAGCGTCACCACTCAGTCAACATTTCAACAGTGCAGCGACGTCAGCGTGACTGTCGCGCTATCTTTTTTCCAACTGAACATCGTGCCTCTCACATGAGTGTTCGTGGGTGATTATCCTCTTTCGGGCAAGTTCTTTTGTTCCATCTGAAGCGTGGAAATTTCCACTCTCGTAGGTAAGAAGGGCGCACACGCAGCACTCTCGTGCAGCTCGTTTCCTTATCGAATATTACAGATAAATAAAGGAGAGGTTACTGCTACTTACATTGCGCGCCTGGAAATTTTTATGCAGCAACGAATCGGTAGAAGCAACTTCTCCACAAATAAGTAAATAGTAGGATTTCTCGCCGCAAATGCCACCAGGGGCGCTTGCTTCATTGCTGCGAGTGGTACGTCGTACGTCGTGAGCGCACTGAAACTGAATGCGAGACATCGTATCCACATGATGGTATAACATTTAGTTTTTCGTGCCCGTGTGCATAGTCCAAGTCTGTGCGATTAAGCTCAGAGGTGAATCGTGCTGCTCGCTGGCGTTGCGGCGTGAGCACTGTTCTTCGGCAAGAGCAAAGGCGGTGGGCGGACCCGACCTTCGCCGCGGGCGTCTCTTAAGCAAACTGATCGACGCGCGAACTCGGGTACAAACGTGTTTATTCTGAGAAGGCCCCAATTCAACTCGTCACTGTCATAGTGCCTCTGTGGCTGTCAATCGTTTCATGCGGTGGACGCAAAGCAGCAGCTCCTTTGCAAAAATAAAAATTTGGTCAGCTTGCCCTACTTGTGCAAGGATGGAGCCATCAGAGGAGCTTGTGATGACCTAGCTTCTTCCAGCTTTTTACGTAGCACAACATCTGTTCAGTCTGCTCGGTCTTCTTCGGAGTGAAGACCGCCTCAGCTCGGCCTCAAATTGTCTAGGTCTTAACACCATGATGAATAGTCCTGTTTTAAGTGTTAATGTTTAATTACCACAACATTAATCAACGTAGTATAATTAACATGACATTAACTAGCGTGTTGCTAATTAGTATAATACTAATTAGCGTGGACTTGGCGTGTAAAGTCTTAATTATTTTGGTCTTAACTAGCTTGCTCCTAATTAGCTTCGTTAGCATGATTCTAATTTGCTCGATCTTAGCTTGACACGGCTTCATTGGTATGGCCTTAGTAAGATGTGGCTTAATTAGCTCTGTCTTAGCCTGACTTGCCTTAATTAGCTGTCATTCCGTTTTGTTTTACTTCTCCTCATCATCAATTAGCTTGCTCATAGCATGTCCTGACTTAATTAGCAACGTACACCGCCCAGCCAATTAGCTAATCAGCCGGGCGCATGTGCTCTGGGAGCGAGTAGACGATGAAAAAGAGAACGACGAGGATGTGCGCCGGCGGAGCAACGTGCTAAAATGTACAGGCCGCGGCCATAATGATCATAATGTTACTAACAGCGCAAAAAAAGGACGAGGGACCAGGAAGAACCACAGACAAGCGATGGTCCCTCGTCCTTTTCTTAGTAACATCGTGGATCACCAACTTGCCCAATGAATCGCTATCTTAAGTTATAATGATCATATGCGTCGCGTCGGCTCTTAGCTCCGACCGCGCTTCTGTAAGGCGCTCGGTCGGAGCTAATCTCAGAGGCGATGGTGCTTATTATTCTAAAGGATACTTCGTGTAGGCATTAAGCGCTTGAAAATGAATTTAAAGAGCTGGTACCTCTAAAAAATACCGTAAGTAAAGGTTTCTGACACTTTTCTTACATGGGTGCACTTATGAACTGAGTGGAACGACAAACAAATGAAAGATGCCTCTGGTTTGAAGACACCACCCAGCTTTGTCGACCGCCCTCAGCGTGACGACGAGTTCCACCGTAACCATTGCAACGCAGCGCGTGCTAAAGGATGGATTTGACCTTTTTGTACTGTTAGCTCGTTAAAAAGGGGGTGTCGTCAGAGCTCGGAAAGATTCCGAGTTTCGCCAAACTTGGGCCATCCTGCAAAGCACCCCAGTTTGCTTTTCTTTATCGCGTTAGTACGCGCGCCTGCGCGTGTAGGCAAGTTAAAACTGCCGCTATTTCTTTCCTAATCAGTTAGAGAACGTTCGTATGCTTAATTGGGGCCTGCTAAAGCGCGCGCAATGCGTAAAACATGCGTTCCTCCGTGTCCAAAAGCTTCGCCAACGACTGCGGCGCAGCCTCTCCGTGGCCCCTTCTTGTAGAGACGCTAGCAGACGATTCCGCGACGGCACCCAAGAAACAATAGCGGACGCGCCCAGTGTTGCCGGAACACCAAGCATTATGAGTATCCCCTAATGTAAGCGAAATTCAATCGTAAGCGAAAAATTGTCCGTGACTGAAAGATCACGAAAAATTCAAATAAAGAAAAACATGACTCCTAGCCGGAATGGAAACCAGGCTTCCCGCGTGGAAAGAACGTCTCGTGTATACCACAGAGCAGAGCCAATCTTTGAAAATGTTTCTGGAAAAAAAATTGGCCGCGTATCTGCGTGCTTCGCTGCAAATGTCGTCTAAAGACGATAGAAGAGGCGCTGCGTGAGATATGGACGCAATCTGGCAATACGTCGGGAAACGTGAATGCTGTGTTGCGGGCTGGTAGTCCCGGCGCAGCGGCAGGCGAAGACCGGCGGTGACCAACGCGACCGGTGGGGACGCCGGCCAGCCCGAACACGCTGTTTGGCGCGATGCGCCGAAGGAGAAGAAACGTCCGCACTCAACGAGTACTCTCCACAAACTCTCTTATTTACACGTCGCCTGGGTAAAACAGGAATGCCAGAGCGGCGCCCCCTGTCATTCGTACAGTGCAATACCGAACAGAAACCGATACAAACATGAGCTTGTGCAGTGGGCACGAATAAAGACAAGTTTCAGCGCAGTCGCAGTTTCAGCGCAGCTTAAGAAACTCGGGTCTTAAAAATGGCGTATCTATGTATTTTCTATTAAAGGAACACACCACCTAATACTTACCTAATGGTGTTGTGCCTCAGATATGCGTAATATTTACTTTTTGATCGACAACGTTCACAAGTATGAACAGCCGTACCAGTTCAAGATGGGTGGGCGGTAAGCAAGTGGTTCAACTTTGGCCGGGTGGCTGAATCGGGGGACGTGCCGACAAACAGAAAGACAGACAGACAGAAAGACAGACCAAAATTTCTGCGTTTAAGTTCCCCAAGAAAGACTATCGTCTTTGAAAATCGCGCCATATCCACGAAGTGTATGATGATTGAGTAGCTGGCTCGGAGATAATCGGGTAAACCGTGAGTGCTCCATACAATTCCTCTACTGTCATATAAAGACGTCACATGTTTTTATAGTAGCGATTGTGGTCAGGTTGTTGTCGAACCACGAGCAGTCGCAGATCTGGCCGAACGTGTGGTCGAGGAAATCAAGGAAGTGTGGTTTTGCCTGTGTTAAAGTCATCATGAAGGCGCTCGAAGAACAAGAGGAAAAAGACTTTTCTTTCGCGGGAGACTGCGCGTGCTACAGTTGGCTATGCTATATGTGGTTTTGCCTGCGTTAATATCATCATCAAGGCACTCAAAGAAGAAGAGGAAGAAGACTTCTCTTTCGCGCGAGCTGCGCCTGTAGCGGTCGCCTATGGAACTAAGGTTACGCTTAGCACGCGGGACATTGCCCCAGCCTAAGAACTTGGCGAGCCAGCTCCTAAAAAAAAGAAACTATGTGCAGGTGTTTTCTAGTGCGAAGTGTCCCGTTAACACATTTAAAATACGAGATATGCAAAATTGCTCTGTGGTCTGGCAACCCTGAAATTCCGCCATCTTGTGTTTGTCAAGGATGCGACGGACGCAGCTTCACGCATGCCGGCATCGTAGAGTGTGTTAACGCGAGGCCAGAAAAATCGAGCAGTCTTTTGGAGTAACATGGCAACAGGACAGCGTTTTCCCAGCGTGGACCATGTCATGTGGCGGAACAACCTAGAGGACCTGCCACAGGCCGTCGGTAGCTCATTAGAGAGCCTGCTGCAGGCGTCCACGCCATCGTTTCGGCAGCGAACGAAAGCCTATGCCCTTGCCGTCGAGTCCTACACGTTGCCGTCATCGGTGGAAACTAACGCGTGCGATTCAAGGTACGTGAAATATCTGTCTCATGCATTCCATGGAAAGGCTATTATTACAGCTAAAAGCAGCATTCAAGCAGCTTGTGTGAGACGTCGTTCATGTTCGTGTTGTGCACTCCTGCGCTGTCAGCTTTGCAACATCCTATGAACTGTCACAAGAAAGCTGCCCTCCCCCCTCCCCCTCCTTCCTCCCCCCCCAAAAAAAAGCATATTGTCATAATCGGGCAGCACTATTGTTTGCGCCGAAAACTGAGCGTATGTTACATCCGGCGTGTACGGCGGCGACGGCCGAGATATCGCTTGCAGGTCGGGCAGTGTCAACATACGTGCCTAAGCTCCGGAAGGGCAGTGCGCGAGTGCTCTGCGCTGGTGGACATGGTAGTGCCACCTGAGTGTGGGTACCTCAACAAACGATAATCATGAGACAGTAGTCGTCGCCTACGTGCGCCGAAGGGGTTGAGCACGCGTAGGAGTGAGACATGGCACTTACTAAAATCCTACCGATTAGCAGCACACGTCTGATGTCAACACGACGAGCGTATTGATTGATTTATAGGTGTTAAGCCAACCTTATGCGAAATGCGCCGCTATTTTCGACTTGCGACCGTTGTAAATGTGCTGTAGCCAATGTTATCCTTTCGAATAAGCGCAGATACTGAACGATATCGCATTCATGGTATCAGCATATTGATTGCGTTTACTGCAAATGGCGGAATGTACTCGATAGACATGTTTATTGCCTGCAAGTTATATGTTGTCCACAGCTTCACCTTAACCATATTTCCCACTTTTGTGGGCAGCTGTTATTGCTTAGTAAAAGAATTTAGCTGATGTGGCAATTTCTGCTTTTGGGCTTTTCCCGCAGACTTGGCCTTGTCTATGCACGGGCCACGTGCTATAGAAGCCAGAAGAAGACTGGCCGGCCGTACAAAGTACGCCTGACTTTCAAGTTATCAAGTGGTGCTGTTGAAGATGCAACCTGTGAGTGTCCTGCCGGAGAAAGCGGGGCATGCAGCCCTATCCTGGCCGCACTTCAACTTCTCATCTTTATGAGAAAACGTGGCTACAAAGAGGCTCCACCCGAGTTGAGCTGCACAGAACTGCCTCAACAGTGGCGGCGACCTCGACGACAAGGCATAAGGCCTGTGAGTGTGCAGGAAGTGGACTGGAGGAGCCCACGTGAAAATGGTGTACCAGAGCCGACACCCAGACGGTTGTTTGATGCTAGAGCTGTGAAGGATGACGAGAAAGAACAGCTGGACAGTCTCCATCAGCTCGGAAGAGTCCTTAAGGAGCTCGGCAACGATGACTTTGGTATGGTTCTGATGGCAGCCAAAGGTCTATTTGTCGAAACAAAGCTTGGACTGGCACCTGTTGGCTCACCATTGTCCTACCAGAGGGCAATCGTTCCAGGAGGCTTCAAGACGTGGATGTCATCTAGCATCTCAAAAGGAACGGGCGATATCACTCCTGTCCCAGAGCTCCTGCTTTTTGAAGAAGCGTTGCCGCATACCTTGTGTGGCACTTACACTGCAGATGAGCTCAGGATATTGAATGCAAGTATATTTTGAAGAACCTTGCAATATAAATTTAGTGGGAGCAGCTTGGATACTGCTGTGCAGACAACAATATGTTGTTTTTTTTTTTACCTTGCTCTCATGCACTACAAGTAAATGGTTGCAGAATAGGCATAAGCAGGGTGCACTGACAGGTTACGCAAAGCAGGCTGGTCATTGTAATGCTACATTTTATCTTTCTTTTATTTAGAGTACTGTAAGGAGTCTGAAAAACTATACAAATTTACAACATGCAATGCACTATGACAAAAAAAAGCATACTTGGGGTTGTCATTCTGACACAACAATAATCGTCATTTTCATGCACGCTTTGTCCTAACCGCTGACCAAGTACTTTGTGGTTATGAACAGTGTGTGGCCATCAGTATGACAGGAAAATGACTTTTAACAGGAAAGTGGTGAGGTGAGCGCACAGTTTTCAAGAAAGGAAAATCAAGAAAGCGAGGTGTTAATTATGGCTGTGCGGTACAAAGGTGCCTCAAGTACTTCTGCTTGCCTTAATGTGTAGTGCATATCGTCGCATGCCTTTATAGACTTAATTTGATGTGTTCTGGTTTCACCCGCAAAGACTGTTAGCAACGCTCAGCGCAGACCACACCACTATGCCTTAGAAGCTTCGCGATCGTTTAACATCATTCCGTTGACATTACGTGCAGGACGTGAATAGCCAAAATTATTCGATAGCTTACACGAGCACCAGTGATAATGCTCGAATGTTTGATGCCGCATGTATAAATGTCGACGCACATCACTGTAAGTCAGATTATTGAAGGCCGGTGTTCTGGTCCCCGCTATCAGTTTACCGCATGTATCACTTGCACTTTGACTTCTCCTTTTTCGGGCACAGGTTCGCCCAAATAAAGCGTTTCGTCTTGAACCCGCCTAGGGCTGCCTTCTCGAACGACCACAGGAAAATATCTACGCCGCAGATCAGTAGTAGAAAGGAAAACAGTAGTTGAAAGATCAGTAGTAGAAAGTTGTCCTCACATGCGTATTTCGGTATTTTAAGTTTAGGAGACAATCACAAGAGTGCCCACACATAGGTCGATGGGTAGATAGATAGAAACCTTTGATCTGCTGAGAAATGCACCAAATAAAAAAAACGAAAATCAAATGTTAGTTCCATAGTCATTATACCTTTGTGTGGTGATCTGTTAAAAGTTTTGCACTGTGCACACTTCCTTTGCAACCATGAACCAAATAGCCCATGTCACAACACTGGTGCATTTTGAAAAAGCTAAATGCAAAAGTATTGATTTGCCTCACATTAGGCACTTAGTAACAAATTCCAGCTGGAAAAATTGTTTAGTAGCTCCCACCAGAGTGCACTTCATAACTGTGTCACATTATTGGTTATATACATGTTCTTGCTTTACTTTTCTAGGAACTTAAGGTGTCTGCACAAGACGCACAGGAACTTGAACAAAATTCAAGGCAGCAGAGCCACAGTTCACACTGGAGAGATGGACGTCGACATACATTAACTGCATCGCATTTTGGTCGTGTAATTAAGAGAAATGAGTGGACAGAAACAGGGCTGCGGAACCTCATTAAGCCAAAGGACTTGTCTCGCGTTCGTGCTGTGCAATATGGAATCGCCAAGGAGAGTGTAGCTGCAGATCGTTATGCAAATGTAATGCAGTCGTATGGCCATAATGTGACACTACACCATTCAGGATTGGCTGTCAAGCCGGCCTTTCCATGGCTTGGAGCTAGCCGAGATAGATTTGTATATGACCCAGAGGAGCTGACATATGGTGTCCTTGAGATCAAGTGCCCTTACTCCCGAAGGATAGCCAACCAGAAGAAGCCAGGAGCAAGAAGTTCTGCATGATTTTTGAAGAAAATGATGAGCCACAACTGGACCGTGACCACGAGTATTATGCCCAGGTGCTCGGTCAAATGGGCATAACAGGCTGCCTATGGGCGGACTTCGTGGTGTGTTCGGAGAAATGGATAGCCATCGAGCGTATTCGCTTTGATAAAATAGAGTGGCTTAGTATGCGTAAAAAACTTGACAAATTTTTTTTCGAACACATGCTGCCTTACACGAGCAGCCAGCACTGAGAACTGAGACTAATCCTTAAGGAAGTGCAACACCATGTCAGGTGCAGAATGCCTCAGGGAACCGTTTTTTTTTTTAACACGAAAGTGTTTTATGCCGGGGTCCACCAAAATTTCAGTATCGTATTTCCGTCACGGAAATGACGTCGAAAAAACTTACACAATCAGATGGCAAAGAAAAAAAGTTCCATCAACGGGCATCGAACCCACGACCGCTCGGTCCGCAACAGCAGATGCCGGGTACACTATCCACTGGGCCACGGTCACAGACTCTAGAGGCTTTACAAACGCGCCTTTTATATCTACCGCTCTCCCAGTTGGCAGGGTGGTGTTGCCCTCTGGGAGCGGTAAAGTAATTCGTTATTACTGTGGCCTTCCGCGATTGGCACCTGCAACGCGTTACACGTCCGTCCCATTCGGCGCATTTTCAATAGTTCAGTTTTGTCAATGCCTTAACACACCACGAGGTGACGACCTTAGCCCAAGCGTCGTAAAGCGTCGGCCTCGCTCATAGCATCACGCTAATCGAAACCAAAACTAGCTCTGCGATGCGCGCCTGCCTCACCTGGCTGTAACGCCGCATTCCTCGCTCACGCGATCGCCCCAAGAAAAATCGCGGCTGGGCTACCGGGGCGGCAGGACGCGCTTTGCATTTCCCTCTAATCCGGCCATGGTGTTCAATCACATTTTAACATGCCACAGGATGGCGACCAAGTTCTGCATCCAATATGCGACGCTTTTCTGGCTATGACACCTGGTTCTCTGATTACGCTTTCACCGTTAACTACTACAGCTAATTCCAAGGGTTTGTTTATTCGTTTAACATGGACGTTAGTCGTCAGGATGGAGATGTACCACCAATCATCCATGTGGGTGCATCCGCGTTAAACGGTGCTATAGCTGGCAGACATCAATATACATTGTGCAAACTTTCTTATATCACTGTACAGTAAACATTCAGTTACTTCTGTAAGGGCACGCATTACTTTCGTGTTATTCCGATTCCTATGACGGAGGGATCAACCATGTTTTTTAAAGTATTCTTTGATAGAATTTTAATTGTGAGCCTGGGGCCGATTTCAAGTCTGAGTAGCTGCTGGTTGTGTGTGCAGAAAATCAACCGTATTGCATGGCAGCAGAATTTGTAGCAGTGCTGGCATGCTTCGTTTAGTTGTATAGAAAGTGAGTTGGTAGACACACTTACGTGCACAAGTTGATTGACCTGTGTGGGTCTTTACATGTGGAGCCTTCTGTAGCAATGATTATATTAAAGCACTTTTTTGTTTGTCATTCTGCCATAGGGCCTTGCCTTTCACTTAGTAGGACATGAATAAAGTTTTGAAGGTATAAACATACAGTGCACAAACCTTGGCCTGAAGTTCTCTTGGGCTAGATTTTATTGCCTTATGTGTGGCAATTTTTTTGTTTGCCATTCACTTTCTTGGTTGAATGAGGCTTTGTGATGTGTATCGCACACTAATGCATCCTAACCAGTGAATGCAAGATTTCATTGCAAGCTGTTTTTGCTATTTTACTGCATTAGTTTTGGATCTCCACCTTGCACAAGTGTGTACTTCATGCTTATGTGTAATTTTTTCAATTTTAGTTTCCTTAAAAAATTTTGGTGATGCGTTGTGATATGAGTGTGCCTAGATATCACTCTCATTTGCTCTCTTCGTGAAATGATGTTTCTATGTAGCGCATGTCAGAGCGAGAGGTTCAGATGAAAAAATCTTGTGGAAACATCATTTTTATAGCTTTGTCTGTAGGAATTACCGCATTTGTTGTGTAATTTGTATTTGTCCTGTCAATTTGGGCTAGTGAACAGTGCAAAGTTGACTTCTACCTCATGAAGCTTTTATTTGGCTGGTGTATTATGTGCAATTTACATAATTTGTTACATTCAGAGTAAAGGAGCCTAATAGGACTGTAGCAGATACATTGGCTTATGTTGCTTTTGCTGTGATGTGCACTGTGCATTTGTTTCATTATTATATTCACATCTGTTCATGTTTTCTAAAGCGATGTGATATTATACATCACTGTGGTAATGCAGTGAAAAAAAAACTAGGAATTCTAAACTGTGTTACTGTTGCTAGTTTGTTCAGTCAGTGCAATATGTGTTAAATAATAAAAATGTTTATTTTACTTTCTCAAAGTGGTTTGATACTTTGCACATAAGACAAGAACTTCTTTGAATCATGTGTCTTTGTTGTAATGGAAAAATTTTCTACTCTCAAAAGCATGAAGTTCATCTTGAAGGTGCTACTTTCATTGGAGATATAAGCGTATTTCAGTCAGTGTGGTTTTAATTTACAAATGTTACTGGTTAGGTGCAGATGGGCATATTTCCTGCTCACCAGCACGTTCAGATACCACACACCACTATTTAAGAAATTTCGGGGCACATGGCTAACTGTGCCTTAGGTACAGTAATGATGACAGCATCTGGTTTAATCTAATTATGACTGGAGTTTAACATCTCAAAACCACGATATGATTATGAGAGACGCCGTAGTGGAGGGCTCCAGAAATTTCGACCACCTGGGGTTCTTTAACGTGCACTAAATCTAAGTACACGGGCCTCAAACATTTTGACCATATGGTATTTTTTAACATGCACTGACGTCGCACAGTACACGGGCCTCTAGCATTTTGCTTCCATCGAAATGCGACTGCCCAGATTGAACCTGCTACCTCCGGGTCAGCAGCTGAGCACACGAATGTCTCATTTTGCCTATTTTCACACTACAAAGCCACTAATAGGAAATGCTTACAGCAGCATGCTCATGTTCATTGTCCCATAGTAGAAAAAGCTGCTAGTCAACATAGGCATACAAACGACATGATAACCATGTGTAAAAATGACATACATATGTTTTATTTATTGAAAAACACGTATTACAAGGAGCTTGATGTGGGCGAGTTGGTGTAAAATACTGGATGAAAAAAGGCTGCACGAAAAGCACAAGGACTACAAGGCACACTTACAACAGATGAGCGCAAATTAACAACTGAAGTTTATTTGACGAGACATCAATACTTATACATGAAAAAATAAGAAATCAAAGTGAACCCCATCACGTGTTCAGGTTCTATCGCAACATGAAGGCAGTCTCTTTTTCATTAAGTGCCACTGACGGGCAACTAATGCATCTGTCACCTGCACGTTCAATGTAATAGGCTTCGAGGATCTCCCCTCTCCAATCTATCCCCGGATCGAGCCAAGAACTTTAAGAACTGGATGGCAGTTGCAATGATTACAGTGCTCTGCCATATGCCCGCCTGCCGTATTTACTCGAATCTAGGCCGGCCCCGACTCTAAGCCGACTCCCGAAAATCGCAAGGCCAGAAAAAAAAACTTAATCCCCCCCCCCCCCCGCTTTCGCACATCGTTTTTTTTAAAGAAACATCGGCTTAGATTCGAGTAAACACAGTAACTGTCCAGTTGTGCTCTCGCGCCCTCTCGTTGTAGCAGCTTATCGTTTGTCCAATGTACACCTTGTCGCAACTTAGGGGAACCTCGTAGATAACTTCTTTTTTGCATTGAGTGTACTGAACCACGTGTTTCTTGGTGCAGGGATCCCATTTTACTTTTGTGCATCAGTGGACAAATCATGGACAGTTTACACGGGGCACTGAAGACAAGATTCACATTATGTCTTTGCGCAACTTTCTTCAGATAGTGCGAAATCCTATGCCAATAGGGGATAACATGCACCCTCCTCTTAAAGGGACACTAAAGAGCAAAACGATTTTTCTTATATTAGTGAAGTAATCTTTCACGATACCAAAAACACCACGCTTGCTGAGAGAAGACTCTTAGTAAGCGACAAAACGCGCAAAGACAAAATGTAAGTGGCGACGCCACCTTGAAGTTTCCATACCATTCGCCGTGACGTCACATGTTTTCACGGCGCCTACTAGGGACTACGTTGCTCCTAATCGGTAAAAATGAAGTACATTATCCTCTGAGGGGGTCATAGACTTAACATACCAAGTTTGAGGCAATTTTGTTGAGCCAATGGCGCCAAAATACGATACACTTTGAAATTTGTGACGTCACGCGGGGAGATTTCGGCGCGAAATTTAAAAATGAAACTTTGAACTTGATTTCCTCCTCTATTAATAAACCTATGATGGCAAAATTAACGACATTAGAGTTCTCAGAGCACAATTTATCTATCTAAACCGATTCATTGTTTCTCTTTAGAGTCCCTTTAAACAGGAAAGGCAGGCGGGTAGCAAAGAAAAACCAGCTGATAGTTGGTGCTCCTCTGTTGTAAGCGTACCTTGCAGTCCTTGTGTTTTTCACGCAGCCTTTTTCATTCAACAAGTAATACATGGCAATGCACTTCATTAAAACAACTAAATGTTCAAGGGTTTGACACGTCTACACTTGGTTGCAGAGGCAAAACTGTGCACTGAAAACCAAACCATTCCTATGGTCCAAGGCCCTGCACAATTCTTGCGAATCAAAGGTGTTTGAAAATTTGTAAGTATTGTGGTTACACTCCAGATTTGATTAATTATGGGGTACAGTGTGAGAGGTATCGGTCGATCATATATGTGAAACGCCTTGATTCTCTGGATCCTTCGCTCCACATGAATTCTCAGAGAACCAATCTCGCGCGTTTCCTGCACCTGGTCGCTCGTAAATGTACTGCCTCGGAGAAATGGCGGCATGTTTAATTTCACACCCTTCTTTTCTAAAAGATCCTCGATACGGAATCCCTTGTCTGCCATCACAGAATCACCACCTTCAAAATTCAAGTTGAGGAATTCACTTTGAATGACACACTCCCTGTCGGATATCGATCCTGTGTACAGGTCTGACACAAAGGCTACAAGGCCACATGGTAAAAACCCACAAGTCCTTTCAAAGTATTGCACGACTTATATGTGGAGTACGTACTCGATTGCAGCGACAAGGAAGATGGTACTTCACATCTGATTTCGGTTGCATCCAAGATTACTCTTGTGGTTCCGTACTTTTCTGCAAACTCTGGTGGCATAGTCGCATCAACGACTTCTCTCGGTGGCCAAATAGTCATGCGGGCCAATTTTGAATGCATGAAATAAATTAATCCAAGATGTAAAGATTCTAGACACCGTTGATTGTGCAATATTGAACCTATGCGCCAAATCTTCCTCTAGCAAACCGTGGCGCAATCTCACCAAAACTAAAAAGAGTTCATTCTCCATGGAAAGTTTTCTCCTTCGGCCTTTCGCCGATCTTCTAGAATCATTCTCTGTGCGCAAAACATTGCATCCATTGTGTCCTGGATTGAGAAAGTTCATCAAAGCCAAAAAATGTTCATACCCAGGCAAGCCTGTATAAAATAGCACAGCCTCATCTGATCCCTTGAATCTGTCAATACAAAAGGCAGACGTCCTCTCTTTTTCTGCTTCAAGCTCATCGATGAGATTCTGATTTTCTACTTGGAGTTTTCGAATAGCTGCTCTTGCAGTCTCCAACTGCTCCTTGAGATAAGGACACTCATCTCTTAGCTTTGAAAGTTCAGCCCTTTGCTCTGAAATGATTCCCAACAGACGCTTAACCTCCCCTCCAGTGACCACAATTTCACTGTTTGGCACTACTGATGCTTGTTCTGCCTCCATTCTGCTGTCGCTGCACACGGCTGCCTCTTCCAGCGCAGTATCCTCGTTGCTGCTGTCTGGTCCCTGTGAAGACGGTGCCTGACGTGGTCTCTTTGCAGCTGTGTTCGTCATCTGTTGTGCACGTTGTTTCGGAGGCTTTCGCACTTTTATCTCTTTAGCGAAACTGAATACCGATGGCACTGCTGTGTCTCTCAGAAGCCCGTAGGCACTTGCTACACCAGGGATATAGTCACATTCCTTAAAATGCTTGGAGCAGACCTTCGTTGACTTGGTAACTTGAAAGTGAGTGCCTTCGTCCCTCTTTATGGCAATAATCCACTTCTTGTAGGTTGCAGGATCACGTGGAAAGCGATGGAAGGACACCTAAAAAAAGCAGTAGGTATGCGGGGACTGTTTGTGAAGTTATAGGCTTATCTGCCTTGCCTTGGACTTCGCATGGCTATCTAGCATTGTATCAGTCAGTGACATATTTGCGGACTGACCATGTAACTATGCAAATGATTATTTGTTAAAGTTAGCCACATAAAACCTGATATGTAATGGTGACTTGGACATACCTAAAGTAAACTGGTCTGTAAATGCAACAGTAAAATGTAGTGCACGCATTTTTTTTATTCACGTTTTTAGCCATTCTGTATGTATAACTGGGGTGCAGTCCTCGGTGGGAAAACCTCCAGAATAGCTATGTCCTACTGAGACGCAACAGGTACAGAATCCCGAAATGTTACTCGACTGGGCAATCGCTTTTACTGGACGACGCGTCGTTCTGCCTCAAACGATAAGACACCACGCCAGCAGGTCACAGGTGCGCGAGCATGACACCGCGCACGAAAAACAGATGAATTAACGAAAATATATTGACAACCGCCACCTTTGATACTGCGAAGTCGCATATTGTCTCAGTACAACTTAAAATAAATTCTGGGTTATTAAGTTCCAAGATGACATCGTCGTGAAGCACACCGCAGAGGGAGGACCTGGATTAACTTCAACCAGAAGGGGTTCGCTGACGTGTGTGCACAAAATTCACAGTACACTGAAGTCCGTGCATCTTACCCCCGTTGAAATGCGACCGCCGCAACTGGAATTCAAACCAGGCAACGCGACTGCAAAGCCACTACCACATCGACTAAGCAAAACATGAAAATCAATAAGAAGCGCTTAAAACACTCGCGCCGAATCAAGGTGTAACGTTGGCAAATATTATAAACCAGTGTAATCACACTAAATCGCAAGCAATGCTGCTCAAAGCAGCGTGACTGAGTGACGCGAGCCCTGTGCAGCTAGCGGTGCTATTTTACTACGATGTATCAGGAACGCCCGCTTACCTTGTTTCCATCGCTGTCAGTAACTCCACGTTGATTGCAGAGTGGGACGCAGCAGTGCACTGGCATCTTAGCGGCAGCGAGGCGTGTAACCTACTAGGCCCGCGCGTACGCCGCGCTTGAAACACGCCTAGGTTAGCCCGGCCACGCGTGCTGCTTGGTACGCGCCGTCAAACACGCACGACAAGCACAAGATGGCGACAGCAGTAGATCTTGCAGCCACTAGATGGCGCTGGCTATTTTGCATATCTCCTATTGCGTAGCGGAAGCGTATGATCGCATCAGGCGTCACAGCATCTGAAATGCACAAGTAATGGGTTATTTGCAGGCCCCACCATTAGAAGGCGCTCAGGCATAACTGATCATCATCATCAGCGGCACCATCAACAAAGTGTTCAGATGAGTAAATGCATGCAATGCCTTACGCACACGTCGTAGGTTGTTCGCAAGTTTGAGAAATGAATTATGGTGTAGAGGGCACTTCGGTTTGCGGTAAGCATTTAAAGGGGTATGGGACTGGGCTTGTTTGTATGACTTCGTGACTGCAACACAGCACGAGAAACGAAGACATGAAAGAACAGGCAGGACCTCCGCATCTTCGTTTCCCGCGCTGTTTTGCAGTCATGATGTCTTACAAACAAGCTCAGTCCCATATCCATTTAAATACCCAGTATCCCAGAAGCACACGGGTGGCACAAATAGATAAACTAAAGATGATCAGCACGGCGCGGGGCGAGTGTCACCAATAAGGGGCTGATCAAATGAAGGTGTGGACGCAGCAGACAATACCGATGCTATCTCAGGATTATAACCCCTCTAGCAACATTTGAGTCCATGTAATTATCACGGCGTAACGATAAATCACCGACTAATACTTCCTTTCACATTCAGTTTATGTTTTGCAAGATAGCTACGCATGATCTCACTAAGTTGGCGTAGCCTTTAGAGGCGTGCGCGAATGAACCTCACATTGTAGTATATTATTCTTACAATGCGTAAGTTTGTAGCACGCGCACATGAGTTCATGACTGCCATCCGAATCCAAGGATTTTACTAGATATCGTTTAATGGCTACGACGAATCTTACCCCACTTGATAGACTGCGTTTTCGAAACAGCCTGCAGGGATAAGAAGCAATTTCATAGTTTCCTTGTTGCGCTGCATATGACGAGACGAGGACGATAGAACGATACAGGGACACAGGACAGGTGGTGCGCATCTGCAGCGCAACAAAGAAACCATGAACGACCGTCAAGTAGCCCAATTGATCGCTCTGTTAAGCAATTTCACCACCTGCGCAGCAGATTTCAGTTCCGTTGCTTCGACAAAAGAAACATGAGGATGGCAAAACTGAACATCGCTAAGGCTCAATACCAGCAGGATTAGGTTCTTCACAAGGCGAACTTTATTTACCAGGCTTCGTGAATTATGGGGTCGCGTGGCCAAGTTCGAGGGCATGGGTTCGATTCCTGGCTACGGCAGCTCCATTGCGATTCGCTGAACCGCAAATTACATCCCTGTGTTTAACATTAGGCGCACGTTGAGGTATACCAGATGGTAGAAGTTAATACGGAGTCCTCCTCTCAAGCCTATTTCTTGGTCACATAGTGGTTTTGGGACGTGACTTGCTTGAGCAATTACTTAATTACTTAAGTAATCAGGCAACCGTACTTAAGTACTCAATTACCATTAATTACTTGAGAATAATTGGTATGGCGCCAAGAGGATGGGCACAAAGTGAACACACGTTCTGACAGACACGGGCACCCAATAATTAATTTAAAAAATTCCAATTGGTCGTGGTGGTGAAGTACACATAACTGAAGCGGAAAAGGGTTGAACTGTTTGTTTATTTGGCGAGATTGTACCGGGTTATCACGCAAATTACCACCCAAAGCACAACGATAGCGGCGATCACAATCGCCGGCTGTCGAAAAACGGATCAGTGGAGGCCGGATTTCTACGCATTAAAAAGCGCACTTTAGGCAAAAATAAAAGGAGGGAGGGCAGGGGGGCAAGCCCTCCAGCATCGTAAATATAAGAACAATAAGCTTTTACATAAATGCAAATTTCAAACGAAGAAGTGCTGGGCTTGTATCTACGCCATGTAAACAATGTTAACAGGTAAACGGGTGAACAGTGTTGTTTATGATGGCGCAAAGGTGCGAGCAGTTGAAAATAGCCGTGCAATTCTCCTTTTTTCCGCACGGTTCCCAGAGCGCGGTCTCTCCCTGTATTCTCTAGCGTGGAGAGTCAAGCGTCCACTGTCGAATACACATACTTCTGGGTGTCTTTCTTTTCTGCATGGCTTATAAGCGCAGTGCAAGAGTGGTGCTGAAAATTTGTGAACCTCTGTTTCTTGCTTTTATTCAATGGCTGCTGACTCGCTAATAGCGGCGACGACACTCATTTGCCCCATGCGCGAGACGCATGTTTAATTATATGCTAGTATGATACGACCGGAGGCAGTTTCAATTTCGAGGAGCACTCGGTGGCCCCGTGACGTAGTCGGCTTACCTCCATAGGCGTGTCCAGGTTTCCCCTTCAGGAGGGGAGGGGGGGTGAAGGCGGGCGAAGGTAAAGTCACTGGAAGTTTAGTGACTTTAGGCGAAGTTAATCGCAGCCCCCCCCCCTTCCTATTAAGTCAATGTATGGGGCAGACTTTGCGCCCCCCCTCTTAGGTTACTGGGGGGGGGGGTCGCCTCCCTGCTCCCCCCGGCGCCCGCGTGTGCCTACTTGTTAACTAATACTATCACGTGACCGTAAGAGCCAGTGACGTCACTAGCCAGCTTCTGCCATGTTGTCAGCGCTGCTGTT
The DNA here is from genome assembly GCF_013339695.2 of Rhipicephalus sanguineus. NCBI lineage: Eukaryota > Metazoa > Arthropoda > Arachnida > Ixodida > Ixodidae > Rhipicephalus > Rhipicephalus sanguineus. Next base: position 141,384,652 of record NC_051183.1, read on the forward strand.
TCGTCTGCTGTGTTGCGCGTTTCGAGTGCTTGTTTCCTGAATCGTCAAACTACGGCACCAGTGGCGTAGCCAGAAATTTTTTTCGGGGGGGGGGGGGGGAGGCTGGCAAGTCAAAACACACGCACACACACACATATATATATATATATATATATATATATATATATATATCTGTGTGCGTGTGTGTGTGTGTGTGCGGGCGTGTAAAAGCTCGTATCGCAATTCGTTAACAGTTCAAAAGCATATGCTTAACAGTGGGTAATTATAACAAAAGTTCAAAACTAAACAAAAACTGGCATACGTATGACCTAGCGACGGTGGTTCGTCCGGAGAGCCAAGGAGTCGAGCAGTCCCGCAGAGTGCTGGCGAGTCTTGCGTCGGTTGGGATTGCAGAGCAGTGTTTTCCAGGGAGTCAAGTTTCGCCACCTGTGCAGGTGGCATTCTCTGTGCACACTGGCAACAAATAAGCGCAGATCGACCAGTGTCACATACGTTCTTGTAAACTCCAGGTTGGGGGCCGCTGTTGTTGTTGCAAGCCGATGGCTTAAGATGAACCATGATTCCGGGAGTTTTCTTTTGCCCCACTTTCGATTCCAAGACAACGTCGTCGCATCGTTTAGGTGGAAGCTATATCCTGTGCAGGGGTGAGCATGGGTGCTGCTGCGACTTGGCGTGACCATGGTGTGGACACGAGGGGGCATTGTGCCCGGAGCAGTCAACAGGACAAATTGATGGAAGGAAATACTTTATGCACAAGTATTTACATCGCTCCATCTCAGTGAACATGCATCTGCGCTCCTCGGTGCGCCAGATTAAATAACATGCTTGGGGTCCACCCCCTCTTTCTCCTCTCAATGCGATGACCATGATTCCACCAGCACTAGTATATGTGCATAACGAAAAGCGCTCCCGCACCTCAATAGTCAATGTCCAGTCGACGACGTAGCACTTAGAGGTTGAATAGTGACACCTCGGATGACCCTTTTTTGGAGAATTGGCGGCTCGTTGACCCCACTTAGTCACACCTGGACGAGATAAAGCCAGAATGGTGAGAGGATCTGCACGGCGTCGGAGAGGTCGCACCGTAGGTGCACGGAACGCTATTGTTTACCTCCCTCATCCCGCTCAGAAATATTTTTCCAGTAGCTGAGAAGCGTGAGCGAACGGCGACTGGTGTCGGCGGTCGAGGCCGCCAAAGCAATGACACAACAGTGCTCCTCTCAATGCGATGGCCATGATTCCACCAGCACTAGTATAGGTGCATAACGAAAAGCGCTCCCGCCCCTCAATAGTCAATGTCCAGTCGACGACGTAGCACTTAGAGGTTGAATATTGACACCTCGGATGACCCTTTTTGGAGAATTGGCGGCTCGTTGACCCCACTTAGTCACACCTGGACGAGATAAAGCCAGAATGGTGAGAGGATCTGCACGGCGTCGGAGAGGTAGCACCGTAGGTGCACGGAACGCTATTGTTTACCTCCTTCATCCCGCTCAGAAATATTTGTCCAGTAGCTGAGAAGCGTGAGCGAACGGCGACTGGTGTCGGCGGTCGAGGCCGCCAAGGCAATGACACAACAGTGCATTTGAGGCGAAACGTCCATGTCATTTTGTTAATAATTGTTTTGTTAAATCGGAGTAGACATTTTACAGTCATGAATCCACCCGTCTTTTGGAACATTTTTGCATCTAAAGAGATGTATGCATCCTGAATCTGCGATTTTCTCATGGAAACTGAGCGATGCCTTCGTTCCCAGCCCGCGCGGCACACGGTCATTTCATCGCATTATAGCCCTGACACAGGGGCACTAAAGTCCTTTACGTAAGGGGAAGTCTTCCCGAAAGGCGTTCATATGCAGTGACACACGACAAAAGAGTATCTCCCTTCCGGCAATGTTCCTTTCTCGGAAAGCCGATCCCGCATCGACTTTCGAACGGGAATTAGGTGTGCTTGGCTCTCGCACACAGCGTGCACAGCTCAACAATGCAGCCTCTTTACGAAGGCTTTGTGGGTGCCGCCTAATTCCCTCTGTGATCTAATTATGTCTGACCCCCGAAAATGCACTGCCGAGGCAGTGACGACACCCTCTGTGCGCCTGCATCAAGTTGCTAGCGCCGACATGTTGAATTCCGGCAGTGTCGTTTGCTTTGTGAATAGTGTGGTGCGTCGTAGTCTGCACAGTGGGCGCCGTCAACAAAAGTCGCAACTACAAAAGCGTGTTTTTTTATGTTTTCCCTCCTGCTGATCTAACAAGCAGAGCTTCTTTTTTTTTTCTTTTCTCTCACTCTCTTTTTTTTATTGTAGCTCTCATCTGAGAAACCGCAGCTAATCGCGGAGGCCACGAACCACCTAAGGAACATAGTGCGGTGACATGTGCTATCGACGCAACTTTTCTGCAAGTTGTCCTTCAGAGCAACGAAATGGGCTTACTGTGAAGTACTGTACGTTTTGCACGCGCGTGAGGTGTGTTAGGTACAAAGACGAAGAAGTCTGTCGAAAACGCCTACGCGCTGTCCGTACAGGGTCAAGATAACGAAAAGTCCTTGGCCAACTGTCAAAGATGACCACCCGCCCCTGCTCCCCCCCTTGTTTTGGAGGGGCCCTCCGCTATCTAGATATGATCCTTTTATGTTCAAGACGCCCTCGCCGCAACGGTGTATTCACAATTCACAATTCCGTCGAGCTTCCGGTTAGTCAACAATACAATGGTTACTCATTCGTTCAGCTCGGCTGATCGGCTCAGCGTGGGAGAGCGGAGCCCGTTAATCAACGTCTCACCGCGTCACAAAATGGCAATCCATGGCGCTGCGCCTCTGTTTGCAGGGAATTTTTGACGGTCATGCGCTGCGCAGCCACTTACAGGGCCGCTACGGGCGCAGTGAGGACAGTCAGTCAAATCAGCAATTTTCGCAACAAATTGTATTTTTGACCACGGAAGGCAATTCTAGAAAAAATCCAAAATGAATTCAGGCGCAGGTGGCTGTTTCGGTCGGCGGTACACGACAGTACGAAAAATATTTGGGGGGGGGGGGGCTGTAGCCTGGTCAGCCACCCTCTGCCTACGATACTTGTTTGGTACGGTGACACTTGTACGACACTTGTTTAGTACGGCGACTGGCGAAGTAACCGGGAAGAGTAGAAATATCAGTTAGAAAAGCTGGAGCCACCTGGCGAATCTTGCTGGCGGCCGCGATTTTGTTGTCGTTCAACAGAGGCGATTTCCGCGAGCCATGGAGCCGTCGCAACATTACACGCGCAGAACTGTTTTCGCTTCGATACTCTGTAAGTGCTCGTTCACACAGCCGTCAAACCTTCCGTCGCGTAAGCGTCACGTCAAAAAAAAACGTACACCAGACGCGACGTAGCAGTGTACGAACAAACGACGGCGGTTGCAGCGTCGACATCAGCACGTTTTCGTGCAGTGTTGACCGACTGATGCACCAAAATAGGAATTGTCCACGCAGCTCAAATGGTTCGCTGGCGCTCTCCCGACTCCGCTGGGCTCTCCTCCTCGCACCACACACACACACACACACACACACACACACACACACACACACACACACACACGCACAAAAGAACAACCACTTGTCCCCCCGTTTTATGGCCCATCCAGTCAGGCGCGCGTTCAGTGTTCCAAGGCCAAGGACCCGGGGGCCGTATGCTAGACGCGTGGCTCTTCTCAGAACTCGGAACTCCAAACGTAAAATTCTGATTGGCCCGTTTTCTAGGGGCGGGGCTCCGTCCCCGTGCCGGCGACGGAAACGTAGAGCACAGCTCTACGACGTTGTCAACCGTTTTTTCCGGAGAAAAAGTCTCGGAAACCCTCTCCCCTGACGCAACTCGGCGCCGTGACGTTGACGTGACGGGGCGTTTGACGGCTGTGTGAACGAGTCCTAAAGCAGCCTGTCGAGACGCGACGATGAAAGCAGAGATAGCTAGCTCTACACTGGCGCGACCCGTGGATCGGACACACGGAGCACTGAAGTGGCATGATGTAGCGTTTCACTGCCTCGTGTTTCGATACAGAAACACTCAGTCGTGAACGTATACAATGCCCTCTACGGTGCACACGTCTGTGTTCATTCCATGTGTTGTGGTTGCGCTCGGATCTTATCGCACGGGCGAAAGCGGGCGCTTCCGCGTGCTGGAGGGAGAAGCGTGCGAGTGTTTGTTGCCGCTTGTTTTCCTTTTTGTCACTCTGCGCGAGGGATGGTTAGCTTTTCGTAACACATTTGCCTTTATTGTAAATGGTTACAGCCGATCTCTTTTAGGTAGTCATTGCTTTCGATCTCTCTCTCTTTCTCTGTCTCCCTCTGTATATATATATATATATATATATATATATATTATATATATATATATATATATATATATATATATATATATATATATATATATCCTTAGGTATGAAGATCGATGGGTCCGGCATGATAGATGGGTGAAAAGAAGGACTCTCGTACGAAATGCAGTTTTATTAACGTTTCGGCTGGTGGGCCAGCCTTCGTCGGAATGAATGTACTGCCCGTGACAGACACTATTTATAAGTGTGTAGCTTCACACTGGTGCAGTGCAACACAATCAAACGTACTGCGCATCGAGAACAACAGGTGTTGGGCGCACACCACTGTGGATAACAACAGGAACGTGCTGCGCATCGAGAACAAGTGACGGGCGCATGCTGAACACAACCCTGTGAATAACAATAGGAACGTGCTGCGCATCGAGAACAACAAGTGATGGGCGCATGTCGAACACGACACTGTGAATAACAATAGGAACGTGCTGCGCATCGAGAACAAGTGATGGGCGCATGCTGAACAACACAACACTGAATAACAATAGGAACGTGCTGCGCGCCGAGAACAGCAAGTGGTGGGCGTATGGTGAACACGATACTGTGAATCACAATAGGAACGTGCTACGCATCGAGAACAACAAGTGATGGGCGCATGGTGAAAATAACGCTGCGAATAACAATAGGCACGTGCCGCGTTCAGTTACTTAACGATGCCAAGAGCAACACAGGTGTTACCAACACCAAGCGCAGTAAGCTGATATGTAGTGCTTATATTCTTCAATAGTGGATAGTGCGAATTCGAATAGGACAATGCAGGAACACAGTCACACAGGGCAGGTGCTACTCGCAACTAAGCTTTATTCAGAAACGTTTCCCTAGATATATACACCGCCGAGTGGCACGCACAGGCGCACTGCACATACGTTGCAGTCACAGTCGCAGTTGTTAGAGCTGTGTTACAGTTGTTATGCTTATACTTATCGGTTATGACGGAAAACGCACGCACATTTCACAAACCCGTGTGCATGTGCGGAAGGGGTTCTTGGCAGTTCTTGAACACGCTCATCCCCGTGATCAGTGAGCACCAGCATCTGGACAGGGCTTGTTATCGGATCCGTTCGTGATCACGGCTACGAAAAGTCTAAGTGTAGTGAAGTGCGAGGTATAGTAGAGCTGGTGGAAACCCCGGATGGCTTTTACGAAGAAATCATCATGATGCCTTCTGTCCTGGACGTGGCACCGTGGTATTGTGATGCCCTGTTCACATCCAAGCCGTCTTTTCGTCTGAGAGTCAGGCGTTGTTGGGTCTTGATAAATCAATGTTCAAGTCACCGTTAATGATGAGAGGCCTGGTTCTCTCCGCAGACTTATTATAGGAAGCATTGACCCCGGTTTTTGCGTAATCCACGTGGCCCACGTTGCGGAACACGTAGACGACTGGATGGTAGTTGAGCGTCTTCCAGGGGTGTTCTGTCTACAGCTTCCTCACTTTCCTTGCATCCGCCGCGGTGGTGTAGCGGTTAATGTGCTCGGCTACTGACCCGAAGGTCGCGGGTTCGATCCCGGCCGCGGCGATCGAACTTCGATGGAGGCAAAATGCTAGATGCCCGTGTACTGTGCGATCTCAGTACACGTTAAAGAATACCAGATGGTCAAAATTTCCGCAGTCCTTCGCTACGGCGTCTCTCATAATCATATCGTGGTTTTTAGACATAATACCACAACTATTATTATTAACCCTTTCCTTGCTTGTCAATGTGTGTGTTCGTGGTTACTGTGTTGGATACAGACTGTATCACCTGTGGCACACCCGCATAACCTGAACTGTGGTATACGGGTATGTGCCACACGTGACTGAGAGAAAGGATTTCATGACGTACGCGACAGGTATTTTGCGTAATTCATGTCATGACCAGTAAATCATGTTCGTCATATACTTATCCCCTGCTATGCCAATTTCGGTGTATTACAAGTTATGGAGACGATCACGAGAGCGCCCAGATGTAGGGGCTAGATAGATAGATAGATAGATAGATAGATAGATAGATAGATAGAAACGGCCAATGTGCCTGAGGTTCGCTAAGAAATGCTTCGCATTTAAAAAGTGTGGCGCAATGTGAAGAGTAACCCCTCCCCCCCCTCCCATCAAGAGGCAATGTTGCCGCCCAAAAAGAGAGAACGTTTACTTTCCTGACGCGTAGTTGTGCGTATGAGCTATGTTCAGGGCCAAAGCAAAAGAAATAGAGCTTATCTGATTTCGCAGTTAATCATTTGGAAGCCGAGGTAACTAGCTGACGCCTGCTGCCTTTTTTCTGCCAAACACGCCGGCTCAGCAGTTCCATAGAAAAATTGTAATACACTCAATCAGCAGGTGGCTAGGACTGATAGTAGGTTGACATGATCTTTACAAAAAAATGCTACTATGCCTTATTAGAACGACAAGCTGGGCGACTTAATAATTGGACATGAGTTTGTTATATGGGCATAAGGGAAACGTGGAAGGAGGACCGAAAGAAAGAGACACACGCGGGCGCTGACTGAAAACTGATTTGAGTTTTTTGAGACATGAGGTTATTAACGCAAAAAAAAAAGAATCGCACGCCACGTACATGTTCGTCTCTCTTAAAAACAAGGCGTCACCTGATCAGTGCTGGGCAGTATCGAAGATACTTGTATCTTAGATACTACTTGGGGACCTTGTATGTGTATCGCGATACGTTTCGCAAATTGAGTATTTTTATCTGTATTTCCGATACAATCAATAATGCATTGTGTATCTTGAGATACAAGATACTGCTATACCAACACGACCGTGCGAAACAATTATCGCTTGCTGAACTCCGCTTCTCAAGCTCGTACTGGCGCCACTAGGCATCCTGAATAAAGTTAAATAGGTCCAGTGACATTATTTTTCCGCCAGAGTCCTATAGTAAGGGGAGGTGATGAGGTCTGCGCGTCCCTATTGGTTGATAATTGATTGATAATGCTTTATATCTTAGCAGAGCACAAAAAGTGGCATGAACATAACAGATAATAATTATTTAATAAATAATATTTACAATAACTCAAGGGCGACGAGGTTAATATTTACAATAACTCAAAGGTGACGAGGTCTTACATGAGCGGTGGGCTATTACAGCAGGCCTAAATGTGTAGAAGCCCGATCACGTCTTGGAAGAGAAGAAATAATAGAGAAGGAAAGGCAGGGAGGTTAACCAGTATATGACAACCGCTTTGCTACCCTACACATGGAGACAGGGTGGGGGAGATTAAAAATGGAGAGGAAAGAGAGAGAGAAAGATAGCACATCACACTGCACACACAGAATCAGTCGGTCACTCTTGCTTGGTACGCGACATTTCTGTCACAGCCGCTTGTCCAAGTTCGTCTCTCTTAAAAAACCTCAGCAGTGCCTTCGTTCCCTTCAGCTGTGATGTCTTCTGTTGACGGCATGCAAGAACTGTTTCAACGGACATTTGACCACTGTCAAGGCGCGCTAGAACGGACGCCAGTGACTGTTCATGAACATTATATGTCGGACAGTCGCACAGGACGTGGTGTAGCGTCTCCTCGCAACGACAGGCATCGCAAAGAGCGTTGTCGGCCATTCTAATCCGAAACTAGCCATATGCGATAAAGCAGTGTGGCCTCTCTTCGCCGGAGTCCAGTTGGCATACAGAGATGCATCAAAGAGGACAGGTGGTGTTGACGATTGGTCCGGTTGGTTCGGCTGCTTGGTAGGCACTATAGAGCGAGCGTTATCTCATGTGCAAGCCCTCGAAGAGTGCTGGCAGCGTCAAACCTTGAAAGTGGGATGGTATCTTCCTGTGTGCATTCATGAGCTTCCCGAGCAGCATTATCGGCGTGTTCGTTCCCTATGACGCCGCAGTGACATGGCAGCCACTGAAACGTCACGTGGTGCCCTTTCTCATGTGAAGTATGGAGAAGACATCTAATTTCAAATACGAGCTGTTCGTATGGCCCGCGACGCAGAGCAGATAGCACAGATTGTAGGGCTGCCTTTGAGTCGCTGAAGATAGACCAATGTTTAGGTGGTTCCCGATTGACCAAACGAAGTGCAGCGCGCAGAGCAGCTAGTTCCGCAGCTGTCGACGTCGTGGACTGGTCAGTCCTAAAGCTGATGGTAATAGCTCTTGCTGGGACAACCACCGTACCAGACGAACACTGGTTGTTTGTGGAACCATCTGTATATATATCTACACTGTCCGCATACTTCTCGTGCAAAAGAAGCAGAGACAGTTGTTTCAGCACAGGTGACGACAACTCAGACTTTTTCCGGATCCCTGGTACACTGAGTTGAACTGTGGGTCGAATAAAACACCAAGGGGGCATCGGTGGTTTAGATGCAGTGGTGAAGCCAGAGGGAAGTTTGTCCTTGTACTTGACGATATTTTTAGAGAATGATGCTTGGCGCCTCTCTGAAGACAGTGTTGCAAGGTGATGACAGGGAGCACGTGCAAAATGTCTGACGTGTGTTCTCAGGACTTCCACCGTAATGTGAGTTTGCATTGTATGGTCGTGAGCAATCGCAATAGTTCCTGTGCTAGGCGCCTGAATAGCTACGATTTTTCTATGACCATGTGCATCGACGTCTCTGCAAGATGTGTAGATGATGTCAGGTCGGTGAGCGTTGCATGCTGCATCTATGGTGTAAAGGCTACCAGTTCCCGTGAGCTTTGACTGTTCGGCGACACATCGCGCATTCTCGAAGAAAGAAATGAGTCACAAGGAACTTAAAGCGGCTATCACGCATACTTCTGGGCTGCACATGGAAGATAGACCGCAGGAATCCGTACTCGCAAAAGAGGAGTTTCTGAAACAGACACCGCTTTAAGAAGCAATGATATTTTTCGAGATACAATCAAGTTACAGGAAGAAAACAGCAAGCGGCAAGAACATCTCTTGGAACTAATAATGCAGGCAGGTCTTTGCCGATCTCTGAAAGCAGCAATGGAAGTAATGAAGCCAGACATCTACGATGCATCCTCATCCATGAGTGCTCAGGCCTGACTTGAATTCTATGAATACGCATGCGATCAAAATTTTCGTCTTCACAATCGTGACAAAGTAATGAACATGCGATTCTACCTGGGTGGCGTTGCTAAGGCCTAGCATGAAATTCGAGCAACAGAGAAGGCAGGACATCCTTGGGCAAATTGAAGGCAGATATTTCTAGCGACATTCTGTGAAAGCAAGTTTCGCAGTTGGGAACGTGCAATAGCCTTGAGGTACCTCTCTGGTCCAGTTACAAACTACGTTTTCGAGAAATGGAGGCTATAGCATGCAGCGGACTCTGCACTCTCCGACTCATTACTTGTGTGCCTCATCACATTGGGACTTCCTGAAGGCATGCCGCGCCATGTTCAGCTTGGAACGCCACAAACGCCAGATGAGCTACTGCACATTATGAAGCTTGTGTTTGTTCAACAGCGACAGTCATCGGTGACAGAAGTGACCACCGCTGAAATGTTTCTGTACCTGGATGGCCAGACACATTCGGCAAACCCGAGCAGTCTACGGAAAGCAGAACAAGGCAAAAGAAAAGGAAATCTATCAAAGGCTGTTCTAAAAACCCCTCGTCCCAAACACGTGATAAAATTTTTCTCACTGACCGCGCCAAGCTGATATACTTTCCTGCGGAATTCAATGGGAATGTCATGAAAGCTTTGTTTGACAGTGGAGCGCCAATCACTGTGATTAACTAGGACGTGATTCCCCAGCTGAGTATAAGAGGCGATTTTCCTGTCATCGTGTACGGCTATGATGGACAGAAACAACTCTATGATGAATGGACAGGGATCTCCATTACGTGTCAGGGCAAGAGTACGAAATTAAAAGCACTGGTACTTCACGGAGTGAAATATCAAGTTCTTTTGTCCCGCCCGTTTATGCAAGAATTGCATTTGAATCTTTTTGGATGGGCAAGTCACCGCGCATGACGCATGACGACGGCCACCTGACTGCCTTTACAGCTGTTGCTGAAAACCCTCGCAAGCCCACTGCCGCAGAAGACGTCATTCGCATGTGTCCTGAGTTAGTTTGTGTAGGCGGATACCCGAAGGCGTCGTCTAGGTTTGAAGTACCATTTGAGGTCCGAGATACGAACGTAGTGAAGCGGAAGGCTTGCAACATGTCGAGAGAAAAGAAGCAGTGGCTGAAGGCAGAGTTACAGAAAATGCTTGATGCCGGCGTCATGGGCTCTTCTACGTCTCCCTTTACTTTGCCGATAACTATCGCGCCAAAAGAGGACAGAACATTTCGTCTCGTCATCGACTACAGAAAGATAAACAAGCATACTGACCTTTTTCTCTTTCCGATGCCACAAATTTACAAAATAATTATTGAAACCGGTGGCTGCAAAGTTTTCCCTCGTTTCGACCTTTGCGAAGGCTTCTGGAAACTACCTCTGCAACACGAAACGAACACGTTCTCAGCTTCCATTACGTGGTATGACGTGTATGAGTACAACCGTATCCCATTTGGCTGGAAAAATTCTCCAGCCTGGTTTCAGAAGATGATGTACAGTGTTTTTAAGCCACAATTGGGAGTCTTCTGCAATATTTCCCATTGACAACATCCTAGTGTACACAAGATCAAAAGTGGAGCGCTCTGAACATCTCGGGAAAGTGTTACAAGCCCTCAATGACGCGGATCTCAAGATAAATGAGAAGAAGAGCGAGTTCTTTAAGTCGAAAGTGATTTTTCCTTGAAAAAGTGTTCGACGGAACGACCAAGAGCACTAAACAGGAGTCCGTTCAAAAGATTGCGAAGCTCACGAAGCAACATGACATTCACTCATTTCGAGTTTTTTTTAGACTTGCAGACCACTTTTGGAGTTAACCCATATATGCCCAGTGTCCTACATATAGGACGCTTCTTTGATGCACTCTAACATCGCTATTTCTTTAGCTGATGACTAGCGCCACCTTCAACACATCAAGAAGCCCTAATTCTCAACGTGTGCAAGCCAAGCCATTGCTCGCTTTTCATGCTGCCACGCGCCGACCGCTTTCTCCGGGCAAACACGTGCTTTGTGTGAAAGACGTCATGGAGAGGAAGAAGTTCACGTGAAATGCCGACCGCTTTCTCCGAGAAACGCGTGTTTTGTATAAAAGACATTATGGAGCGGAAGAAGTGCAATGTCGGTGTGCACGTGAAATATTTCAAGGCTTCCCACACCCGCACATAGCACCCCTAATGCCCAGTTTCCTATATGTATAGGACGGCTTGAAAAACAGTATTGCGTTTACCTGGCAGCAAATAAAGAACTTGTGCTTTCACTTGAGGGTAGAAGTACATTTTTTGTGAAAAAAATACTACTTTTGTCATTTTTTCTGACTTTGGGCATATATGAGTCACAAATTTCTCGAAAACGACAGAGTCCTAGACGGAGCTCAGGACGAAAGAGGTGCCTTTTATTTGGACCGAAGATTACGAAAACTTATCAAGCACTTGCATGCCGTACGTCATCTGACGCTATTCTCACACTACCGGACTATAGTTTCCTTTTGAGATGAATACGGACGCTTCCAAGTATGGTACATGGGCGGTTCTCTGCCAAAAAGACATCAGTTCACTTCCAACTCAGCAGCTGAGGGTTTTAGGCTACTACTCCTACACCTTCAACCCGACCAAGCAGAATTATTCCACTACTGAGAAGAAGGCTCTTACTGTTTTAATGGCTGTGCGCTACTTCCGATCGTACATGGACGGAAGAAAGTTTTCATTATATACGGATCACGAAGCATTACTGCACCTGTTGAATATATCAGAGCCAAAAGAAAATTGGCCCGATGGGTGAATGAACTTCAACAGTACGACTTTGACGTCTTCCACCGTGAAGGCAGCCATCTTACTGACGCCGGTGCCCTGGCTCGGTTGGCGGTGGAGATCCCGCATGGAACAGTTAACTTGAGATTATCGGAAGATTATGAAAGTCTGCATTTCAAGGAAGGCAAGTTCACCGTACATGACACACTGATTCCGAAAGTGTTTTCCTTATATCACGACAGCCCCGACCCGACGAGCTCGTCTTGCCAGATCATTCGGGCGAACCCTTAGAAGTCATGCACGTGGACGTCGCGGAATTGAAAAAGAACGGTCCCGTGGTTAAGAGTATACGTTGTTGGGCTAGTTGGTTCATAGTCTTCAAAATTGGCTAGCGCGAAAATGGACAAGGACTGAGAAGGAACACTGAAGTACAGGACAGGCGCTACTCGCAACTAAACTTTATTCAGAAACGTCTTCCTACATATATACACAGCCGAGTGGCGCGCGCAGGCGCAATGCACATGACAGTCGACATGCTAATCAGGACCGGGATACCAAAACATATTCGCATTACAACCAAGTGTCTAAGAACAGTCTTTCCTTACTGCGCAGAACAACAGAAGTGTCGCTGATACATTCACGGTCTTTCTTTTTAATATGATAAGCCTCCATTAGTTCTCTGGCCAGCGCATTCCCACTTCTGCCCAGAATTCGAATGCTAGACAGCACTGGCTCACAGGCACAGGTCCTACAATGCGTAGGCAGATGAAAAGTCAAATTATTCTTAACAGAGCGCTCGTGTTCCCGTGCTCGATCGTTGATGCAACGACCAGTTTGTCCGATATAAACCTTGCCACAAGTGAGTGGGATTTCGTACACGACGCCTACGGCGCATGTGACGTAGGGCCGGGCGTGCTTTTTTCCGCACGTCGGTTTTTTAAGTGGTCCCGAAATGCGAGGGCATAGCCCAGCCAGTTTATGCGGCGCTGAAAAAACTATAGGTACATTGTACCTATTTGCCACATTTTTTAAATTGTGTGCCACTTTGTGCACATACGGCACCACTTCCGGCCTTTTTTCTGCACGAGCAGAGCCAGGCCTCTTCTTCCCCTTCAGTTTCTGAAGGAGGGTTTCGGACACAGCAATCAAGTTCGAGCAGGGGAACCCAGCCGCCTGTAGGCGCTCAATCTGGCTATTAAAACTATCCTGAGCCAAGTGAACGCAGGACTTTGCCAGCACCGATTCAAGGCATTGTGAGGCAATAGCTCGTTTTACAACCTTACTATGAGCAGAATCAAAGGGTAAAAGCTCTTTTTGGGCTCGCGGAGAGTACTTCCAGCAAATATGCTGCCCCCTTAAAAGCATATTAAGATCTAAAAATTGCAAGGTGTCATTGTTAGGAAGTTCATGGGTGAAGGTTAAACCCTTTCCATGTCGTCGAAACAGGTTTAAAACATCATCAACAGCACTAGTATTCGTCTGGAAGGGATTAGTGCTTAAAATCACGAGAAAGTCGTCTACATATCTAAAAATTCGTAAAACTTTCTCGCTGTCCAATAGGTTATTCAAGACGCGGTCAATAGCAGCTAAATAAATATTGCAGAGCACTGGGGCAACACATGAACCAATACAAATTCCCTTTCGCTGGATGAACGTCTCGCTGTCAGAAGCAACATAAGTTGAGGATAGATAGTACTCTAGTAAGGTCATAAAATTATCGACCGAGATACCGGTAGAATTCTGGAAAGCGACATCTCCGTTCTTTTCTATACAACAGCGTACGGCAGGTAACAGGGCATCGTGGGAAACGGTGTAGAACAAGTCCTCTACATCTATCGAAAAGGCAGACTTGCAGGAATCAAGAGATGCCAGAAACGTTGTCACTTCTTTAGAATTTTTAACAATAAATGGATCATCAATAACTAGAGTGTTTAAGTTTTTTAACAAAAACTGACTTAGCTGCTGCTGCCAAGTATTCTGCTCAGTAACTATACTTCTAAAAGGCATGTCGACCTTATGGGTTTTAACGCTGGAGAATACGGACAATGACAAAAGCTTACTGTCCATAATAGCCTTACACAACCCTGAAAGTTGCATCTCTTTACACAAAGAAACGGCTTTTGTTTTTACCTTGCTCAGGTTTACTTTTGCAGAAGCGAAGTTCTTGGTCAAAGCTTCAGTGGCTTTTTGACGAAACGTCGTTGAAGGCAATACCACAAAACCACTGTCCTTATCTGCTTGTAGAAGACGAAGTTCATTGTCCTTGCAGAATTTCACCACATCACTCATTTTTCCGTTGGATTTCAGGTGGGAGTGTTTCACAGTCTTCAATAGGCTGTCCACGCCGTCCAAAAGGCACCTCTCCTTGTCGTCGTTCCCTGCCTTGTCAGCCACACGCCTGTTGAGCGCAAGAAGTTCGTGCGCACGCAAACCTGGCTGAAGGCTAAACTTGGGACCTTTTTTGAGGGTGGTGGCGACGCCTTGTGGTAGCTGAACATCCCCGAGAACAGTGAGGTTCCCAGGTTTTGGTGGCACGCGCCCAGGTCCTTTCGGTAAACGGCGAACGAGGGCCTGCCACTGGAACTCCGTAGTTTGAGCCGCTAACTTCTTGAATCTCTTGAAGGTCAAGTCACAAACACCGCCGGCGTTTGGCTTGCAGCAAACCGCTCGTAGCCAGTCGTACAATAACCGCACTTGTCTCCATAACTCAGATTTCAGAATGCGGCAAATTCGTTTGGCATGTCCAAACGATGGTTGAATGCAACCAAAAAGAGCGAGTACTTCCGTTGGAAAAACTTTCTTGCGAAGGCAAACCGCCAAAAACCTTGCCCGACATGTTGACTACACAATGTGATTGACGATGGCGAAAGGCTGCACAGAAGTAGGTAAGACACAAATAGAAGGGCCCACTGCAGAAGAAATATAGCTTAAGAGTATACGTTGTTGGGCTAGTTGGTTCATAGTCTTCAAAATTGGCTAGCGCGAAAATGGACAAGGACTGAGAAGGAACACTGAAGTACAGGACAGGCGCTACTCGCAACTAAACTTTATTCAGAAACGTCTTCCTACATATATACACAGCCGAGTGGCGCGCGCAGGCGCAATGCACATGACAGTCGACATGCTAATCAGGACCGGGATACCAAAACATATTCGCATTACAACCAAGTGTCTAAGAACAGTCTTTCCTTACTGCGCAGAACAACAGAAGTGTCGCTGATACATTCACGGTCTTTCTTTTTAATATGATAAGCCTCCATTAGTTCTCTGGCCAGCGCATTCCCACTTCTGCCCAGAATTCGAATGCTAGACAGCACTGGCTCACAGGCACAGGTCCTACAATGCGTAGGCAGATGAAAAGTCAAATTATTCTTAACAGAGCGCTCGTTTTCCCGTGCTCGATCGTTGATGCAACGACCAGTTTGTCCGATATAAACCTTGCCACAAGTGAGTGGGATTTCGTACACGACGCCTACGGCGCATGTGACGTAGGGCCGGGCGTGCTTTTTTCCGCACGTCCCGTGGTCCCGTGGTTCTTGAGACACAGTCTTTTCTGGTTGCAATCGATCAGTGCACCAGAATGGCAGCAGCGCGGCCTAGACAAGAAGACGCTAACAGCGTTATGGCCTGTAGAATGGTACGCATTTGGGCTGGTTGGTTCATGATTACGGGTGAAAAACAGCGCTAAAAAGACGGGAAAAGAAAGGACAAGAAGAAAGGACAAGAAAGGACAAGAAGGACAAGAAAGGACAGCGCCGTGGTCTCGTGTCCTTTCTTGTCCCGTTTTTTTAGCGCTGTTTTTCACCCGTAAGCGTCATGGCTTTGCCTGACCATGCGATATTCTCACAGCTGAAAGTTGCGTATCAGACAATGGACCAGCATTCTTACGTAAGAAGGTTCAGCAGTGGAGAAATAGCCATGGAATTAGGCTATGACGCTGCGCTCCATTTCACCTGCAGGGTAATGGAATCGCTGAAAGGGTGAGCTCTGACATCAATCAATTCATTTCAATATATCCGACGTTTAAAGGCGGAGAGAAACACTACCTACACTCTAAGCCAAAAATAGAAAAAAAGAGAGTAACTGCAGGTTTTAGTCCTAAGGACCAGCTGTTACTCCCCAAAAAGACCAACGGGAACAAGATGGCTGACATGTCTCAAGTTGGAGGAGTAACCGTTTAGTGTTACGTTGGAAGGGAGCAACAGAAGGACGAACGGCAACGGTTGCTCTCGGCGCGCAACCGTTGCTCTCCTGCAGGACGCACCCTATATCGGTAGATGCATGGGCCATATTTTCTTGCGGGCTGGTGTAAGGAAACTACTTTTTGTAAACTGAACAAAGAGATACGCACGCTAATAGGGACACTTAGCCTGTACGTATACTTTTTAACGTTACCGTGTTACCGCAACATATGTTTTAGAAAAGTTTTAGCTCCCCGTACGTAAACGTTTACGTACGTACGTGAACGGATACCTTTACGTTTGAATAAGCCATGAAATGTTGATGATAACGGCATTTAAAAAAAATAATTTATATGAGATTGTATCACCGCTGCGGCAAAATCACGAGGGATTTTAGCTTGTCCCGGTATACGCAAAGGGCAGTAGTATACCGGGTTATCCGACGATGGTGTCGCCATCTTGTGACGCTTCGTGCAACCATAGTCTTGGACACGTTTGTTTTCGCCTAGTGTTTTTGAAGAAAAAAAATGATTGAAAAGGTAACTCATTCGTAATTATGCCGCGGCAAGGCATTTACACCAGAAGTAGAACGCACGATGTTTTTACAATAACAATTTTTTTGCTTTCCTGCTTCATCTTGTGCCCGCTAGATGACGTCTCGTCTCCAGCCTGTCGGGGTATTTATGCCAAGGCTTCTCACGTTTTTACGGCTTCGGTATTCTAATTCTAGGTCACTGTAGTGACTCTAGCCGCTGAAACAAAGTGATCGCAATTGGCGCTTGCACTTCGGCATAATTTTACTCGGCGACTGGAGCCTCGGCACAGCGGGTATCGCGAGTAGCCGCGAACGAAGGTGCATTTGCGAGATAGGGCCGTGAATGTAAAGCCAATCCGGAAAGTAGTTCACGTTCCGTAAAGGCCCGCGTATGCGCAGATTTGTTCCGGCAACTCGTAACACGGTAACGTAAAGCTAAAATCCTCTAATACAAGCTAAAAACGCCTAATAAAAGACATAGTTGCACTAGAACGCCAGCACCTGAAGCTGCTGTCGTCGAAAGGTAAATGGCGTGTTTGCGTATAACATTTGGCATAAATATATAGCCTGAGAATGTGGCAATAAAATGCTAAGCTTCGCGAGACTCCGTATATACTTCACGACAAACAAGCGGTTGAGGGAAGTACACAGTTCATTTGCGGTTTTATGCTGAACGGCAGTCTCCAGTACAACGCAGCAAAAGCCCCGACTGCAGGGTTGCAGCAGAGATCACGAAACGCACACTTATATCGCGATGCGCAGAAAGGCTGACAGCAAGCTCACGCCGCTGCCTCCCGCCCCCTCATTTCTACCTTGTCACTGGCTGATTTTGGCGGGAGGGCAGTTATCGCAATCGGGTCCGGTAGTTTGACTTTGTGTTTAATCTCAGAGAAAATGGACGTTATCACCTCGGGCGGTGTTGTCTTTTCAAAGGGGAGCCGACTTTTCCGCAAAAAATATTATTATTCATATTGATAATAATAATAATGATAATAAAGAAGAAGAAAACGCACCTCCTGGCGAAAAAGAAAAAAAAACGAAATCACTGGCCTTTTAGCTAGTGCTAAGGGAGCACGGCAAAGCCTGTGTTTTCGTGAGAGACACATTATCTTGACGTTTTCAGATGTTTACATTTACTTTCTATTCTCTTTCGAACATCACCGCTGGTTCTGCATGCCTATGCTCATTTCACTAACGTGTCAGAACGCGCAACGACCCGTCGGGACCTACATAACCCCGTTTCCTTTCAGGCGGCGCCGTAGCGTTTGGTGGCGTAGTAGTTAGCGTGCGCGCATGACTATTAAGTGGTCGCGTGTTGGAAACCTGGGTGGCTGGTACAAATTTTCTGAAATTTCTTTCTGAGTGAAATATCTGTATATCGTTTGTACATCCAAAGAAATATCTGTATAATCCTTCGTATGCTGTATAAGTCAATCAAAAACGAATTTTGTTTGGCCCAAGAAGAAACTAAGGAGTAACGGGAAGGAGCATCCGTTGCTCCCTTGAGGAGCATCAGGAAGGAGTAACAGTTGGTTCTCAAGGAGCAACTGGAGGGACTAACCGTTCATCCCCTGAAGGAGCAACTGAAAGGAGAGCAACGGTTCGTTCCCTTGCGGTTGCTCCTTTTGGAAGAGTAATGGGAGTGGCAATGCACTTGCTCACTCAAAGGAGGAACCCTTATACCCCCGTTGCTCTCTTTTGGCTAAGAGCGCAGAAGCGGCTCTGGCTCACCACAACAGAACACACGCTACGAGTCTTGGCTGCAGCCCACACTTTGCTGCTTATGGCGAGGTTGCAATATTGCCCGCCGAAAAAGAACTTGGAATTGATGACAAACTGAACAAAGCAGACACAGGAAGGCGATGAAGTACCAATTCGACAAGCGACACCAAGGACATAGGCCGGAGATTGGACTACCAGATCTTTTTTGCGACATAGACGCCCTTAAGGCATAACATTTGTTTGTATATTTGTATTCAATGTGCGCCGTTAGGCCGGCGTTGTGTATGAAGTGAAGAAGTGTCTTGTTGAATGTTTTGCCATGTATACATCGGTCATAACTGTTTCTGTCACTGTTTCGAGGGCCAGCTTGCAGGAGATGACGGGAGCGTTCCGACTGTAACCCTTGGCATGTCCATATAAGGTGGTATGCATCTGATTGCATCACCGAAACAGAACAGTAGGGGCATGTAGCACCCACTGGTAAATGCGACCAGGTCCATGTTGAAATAGCCAAGGTGAGGGCGACCCTTGCACGAAGCCTCCTAAGCACGACTTCCTCCACACCGTCTCCTGAAGTGCTTTTTACCGCATGACAGTAGAATGACCAAAACTACTCTTATTGAGCATGCACCAACTGTTTGTTTTCCTTTATAGTACGTGTAACCTTGGACGCCAGTCCAAGTCGATTGACGAGATTTCACGTTCACCGTGCTTAACGAGTTATTTGGGGGAAAGCGCTCCCACGCGATATTGCTTAGCTGTCTTTTTTTTTTACCGTGCCCAATCTGGTAAATTAAAGGGATTACTGGAAACGTTGTTCCTTCTATTCAATTCTGCGGCTGGTGCACTACCCCTTTCTTCATCTTCTCTACAAGGCCTTCACCTGCTGAGACAATCGTGCTTTTCAGAATACGGACCTTCTCTAAATGGCCACGCTCTTGCGAAATGCTGAAAGTGGCTAGGTGGTCGCAAGACTTCCTGGGAGCGGATCCTAAACAAGTGGTAGCCATGCCTCTTTTCCCTAGCTTCGATGTGCCGACGCGTACTTTAACCGTACCTGTGCTTGGATAATAGTACCAGGAAAGGTGATGGGCGGCGAAAGTTACCTGAAAATCCAAAACTGTAATACTTTATTTATTGGTATCTCGTGGGTAGGCTAACTCCCATTACAACACAGCAAAAATATCACTAACCTTTCCAGGTAGTTGCCAACGGATCAGAGTGTGATAGTCGCCAACGAACCTGAAGCGCTTAACCACGTGTCGCTACCAAAAGTGCTCTCGATGGCCCCGTGAAGACGGCCGCGAAAAATCTCACTAATAATTGGGGCATCTGGAGAGCCCATGCGCACTCACTGCTTCGGAAGCGTGACGTTCCCATCCTAAACAATAAACGTAGAACGCAGGTAAAAACCTAACAGCTCGAAAAAAATTGAAAGAGGGATTCCACGAACATTCGTGTATAAGGAATGATTAGCACAGCCAAAATATTAAAACTTGTGGTGGCAGCTGCGAGTTCACCGTGCAGCAGATGACGCTACAACGGCGAACTACCTTCTCTTCAGAATACCGTGTTACTCCAATAGTGTATGGCAAAAGGCAATCAGGACTAGCTCCCCCCCTTCGTGCCTCCACTTGTCATGACTTGACAGTTGGAGGCACGAAGGGGGAGCCATACTTGTGGCTTGTACTTGAGCGTTTTACTGCTGCCAGCCAGATATTAACGCGATAGCGTTAAACATCTCCTTTCGCGGAAATTGCGGTGTCGGCGACGTCGGTGTCTGTGGTTGGGAACCAAAAAACAGCGTTGGCCGTGAGCTAAAATTCGAGGCTGATGCATATGAAGATAGGAGCTGGCGGGTGTTTGCTCTTTGGTTTTCGTTATGGTACACCTTAGGTCTCCACCGAGAAGTGAAGGCAGGCTAGCGATTGGGAAGGCGAGAGTGTGCGTGTATGTGTGCGTGTCTGTGCGTGCGTGTATGTATGTGTGCGCGTATGTTTGTATGTGCGTGAGTGTGTGTTTGTGTCTGTGTGTTTGCGTGCGCTCGTGCATGCGGATATTGCTATCACGCTCACCTCTTAAAGGCGAAGCTTAAGGGTCCCCCAATTTTCGAATTCATGCTCGTCCCCTCGTAGCTGATAGTGTAGCCTCCTTACTTATTTTCGCCAGCGGCACAACAAAATGAGTATTTTCGTGAAACTGTCCACGGCAACAGTGCCAATTCGGTTATACGTGCCAGCGCGCCTTTTTGCTACACTTGGCATCCAAGGCGAATGCTCAGCAATTTTACAGCGAAAGCTGGTATGAGATCACAACAAGGGCCGTTTTTGGCGCCGTAGTTGTCCGCCTCCGCCGGTGTCCGTAACCAATATCGCCCGAAATAAGAAAAAAAGAAAAAAATATCCAGGATGGATAGAGGTTCGAACCTGCGCCCTCTGCGTGGGAGCCCAGTATTCTACCTCAGAGCCATGCCGGTGCTTGAAGCTCCTTTGCAAAAAGAGCCAATACGGGCTTCATATTGGGAAGGAATCACATTACCATATGCAATGTAGTGTCGTAGAAGAGCAAAATAACAACCAGGCGTCACACAACGCGAATTCTGTAACCCGGCTTCACACAATGAGAATTGCGCAACGAGTGTGTTCTTGAATGCTTCCAACTCATTACAAAGGGTTCTGCCATAATTCTTCATCGTCATCAGCCACAGCATCGACAAAGTGAACACAATACCTTACATGTGTTTAGCGAATACCACGGTTCTCCGCAGATTGACGACAAATTGCCTAGTGGCTGCTTCCCTACTTCACAAACTTTATGATGATTTAAACCGTAGTGAGTTCCTGGCAAATGCGCTTCTATTCATCGCCAAGGAAGCCTATAAGGCTCCCATGATCCATTTTCTCAGGGTCTCAATCAAGTTAACTCCCTCTCTCTCTCTCACGTTAAAGTATGTTATAAAGCATGGTGGGAGCGTTAAATAACAACCGGGCGTCACACAATGCGTATTACGTAACAAATGCGTCGTTTAAAGCTTTCAGTCCATTATACAGGATTCAGCCATAATTCTTCATCGTCTTAACAAAGTGCACACAATGCCTTAGAGATGGTATCTCGTTTCTCCGCAGAATGACGAATAATGTCGTGGTGGGTGCCCTCCAACTTCACAAAAATATGAATTGTGGCGTAGTGGGTACGTTGCCATTGTACTTGTATTCATAGCCACAATAGAATTTATAACGAGCTCTAGAAATGCCGCTCTTCCAGCTTTCGCTGTGACTGTGCTGCGCTTTCCGCGCAGACCTCGCGTTTTCTTGAGAACCGCGACAGATTTTGCTGTTGTATCTACCTGTAAGGCACCAAGCTCTCTGCGAAGCTCACCGACGGTCATACTGCTCTAGTCTGCTAATCCGCTGGTAGTATCGTACCTTTCGTCTGCCTGTCTTGCCATTTTCTTCCTGTTCAACTCTATCGCACCCTCGTACCAATATTCCACATTTGATTTAGTATATGCACGCACATACCGAGTGGCAGTATGGTCTTTTTGCCGTTTCGCTAGCTTGAGGGCGTTGGCAGTGGAGGTCCACTTCTTGGTTCTTGTATGGTGGATTTGCTTCAGGATATCATTGTTCTTCCAGGCCTTGGCTCAAAAACAAACTAAGGTTTTGGATTTTTTCTGCTTATTCGACTCGTGATGCGCCAAAATGGGCGTTTACGGTATGACTCGTGCACATCCGTACCCCCTACGTCCCGAGGAACCAACGTTTACAAAAGTTAACCAAAATTGTCTTCCAATGTCTTCCATTTCATTAGACCAGTAGTCCTCAGCGAGTTTCTTGAAAGCCTGGTGTCGTATGTGCCAAAGTTACAGGAATTGCGGCTCATGAAGGGTTCCTTTCAGCTTTTCTGGGAGACGTTCCAGGAACAATGGTGAATCGCGACTTGTCATCGAATACGATGAGAACCCATTTATTTCGTCGTTCCAAACGTCAAAGTGAACGCAACAACTTCGCACAATGCGCACGAAGCTTTAAACGTGCTTGCCTTTAGGCGCATCAATGACGTTAACTTGCGTGGTGAGGTCAAGTTCTTTAAGTTCTAATGCTAACGACTGCAGCAGACGATCAACAATTCTCATTTTCATGTGAAGCATGTCCGGTATGACCAGCGCTGGTTCAAAGTGTCGCACTCCTATTATAAATTGGCCATGTGCTTGCTCAGAGATCATTGAAGTAAGTCAGAGGTAAGGAAGTGTTGGCTCGTTCCATGTCGAAGACGTATCAAAATAGACAAGAATATTGTTACGGGGATTATTTATTCGGCAAGCACTGGTCGAGCTAACACTGCACATAGTGCACAGGAACGCAGGCCAAAAAATTGGCCGCGTATCTGCGTGCTTCGCTGCAAATGTTGTCTAAAGTCGATAGAAGAGGCGCTGCGTGAGATATGGACGCCATCTGGCAATACGTCGGGAAACATGAGTGCTGTGTTGCGGGCTGGTAGTCCCGACGCAGCGGCAGGCGAAGACCGGCGGTGACGAACGCGACCGGTGGGGACGCCGGCCAGCCCGAACACTCTGTTTGGCGCGATGCGCCGAAGGAGAAGAAACGTCCGCACTCAATGAGTACTCTCCACAAACTCTCTTATTTACACGTCGCCTGGGTAAAACAGGAATGCCAGAGCGGCGCCCCCTGTCATTCGGGAGTTGCTCGGAGGATTTCATGAAAGACGGACGTGTCCCGCGACGCCCTGTTCGCCCACTCAGGACGCACTCGTGCCCTTCGCAGTAGACTCCTCGTGACGGTTGCCTCGTCCGCCATGCCGTGCGCCTCTCAACGACTGGGGCTTCGCCGCTCCGTCGCCGACGTGCATCGTGCCTCTAGCCGATTGTGGTCCCGTCCCTCAACTCTTGTGACCGGCTCCCAACCCATCTTTCCTATCTCTTTCTTCTCCGTCGCTGTGCCCTTACTTCAATCATTTTTTCTTTCTACTTTTCTTTTTATCCCCATCCCCCTACCCTTACAGGGCGCTTAGCCGTGTCGCTGATGCAGACAGAAATTACCGCCCTTTTCGTTTCCCCCGAAGAACCCCTATATATGTCATTCGTACAATGCAATACTGAACCGAACCGAAACACAACATGAGCTTGTGCAGAGGGCACGGAGGAAGACAAGTTTCAGACAGTCTCATTTTCAGCGCAGCTTAAGAAACTAGGGTCTTTAAAATTGCGTATCTATTTATTTTCTATTAAAGGAACACACCATCTAATACTTACCTAATGACGTTGCGCCTCAGATATGCGTAATATTTAGTTTTGATCGACAATGTTCACAAGTATGAACAGCCGTACCAGTTCAAGATGGGCGGGCGGTAAGCAAGTGGTTCAACTTTGGCCGGGTGGCTGAGTTGGGTGTAGTGCCGACAAACAGAAAGACAGACCAATTTCTGCGTTTAAGTTCCCCCAAAAAGACTATCGTCTTTAAAAGGCAGCTCCAGACTGCCCCACAGCAACAACGTGGTCGTCGTCTTCATCCATCCGGTATCAATGCGGTGCCCGTGCCAGAGTGACCTTTCCTTACCCGTGACATTACCCCGGCCGGCAAGCACCGTTCCGGTACCTGTTATGGTTAGAAGGGCGTGCCACCGTTGTAGGGCTTCAGGCGAGAAACATGCACGATGTCACTTCTGGGTGTAGCAGTCGATGAGTTTGTGGTCGGGGAAATCTCATAGGTGACAGGTGTCACCTGGCACAAGACTCGATATGGCCCAACGTATCGCGACAGAAGCTTCTCGCAAAGGCCAACACGACGAGATGGGAGCCAGGGTAGAACGAGAGAGCCCGGAGGAAAATCAGCATCCCTATGTCGACTATCATAGAGGGACTTTTGCGCAGTCTGGGATGACGAGAACCAAGCGCGGGCCACTGTACGTGCGATGAGAGCACGGGTGATGGCATCTTGAGAGTATGAAGTGGTGGATGGTGGGTCAGGCGGAAGCAGGGTGTCGAAAAGTAATAAGGGATCACGGCCAAAGAGAATATAAAAGGGTGAGTAGCCGGCAGTTTCATGACGCGACGAGTTGTAGGCGAAGGTGACGAAAGGGAGGGCAATGTTCCTATCGCCGTGGTCATCAGAAACGTACATGGAAAGCATGTCCGTCAGTGTGCGGTTTAGGCGTTCGGTAATCCCGTTAGTCTGGGGGTGGTAAGAAGTCGTAAAGTTGTGTCGAGTAGCACAACATCGAAATAAGTCGTCAACCACACTAGACAGGAAGCAGCGACGACGATCTGTGAGTAAGTGACGAGGAGCGCCATGCTGGAGAGTGATGTCGTAAAGGAAATCTGCAACGTCCGTCGCGCAGCTGGTCGGTAGCGCTCGAGTGATTGCATACCGAGTAGCAATATTTCGAGGGGACAGATTCAAGTCCACGGCCAATTAACTAAAATGCCAGGTCTGCCGCAAGACAAACTGTGACAGGAACGTCAATGTCATCTACTTTTATGAGTCCACGCTTTGATGTTTCGTTAACTTCAAGTAACACGTCTGCAAATGCAGCCATTATAGCATAATAGTATTTAGGTCATTCTGACAAGTCTAGCAGACGGTGAAGTTTGTGTCATTGGATTCTTTGGCCGTTTCTAGTTACTGCAAATGAAAGTACGCCAGCTGACTCTGTAGCCATGGCCTTCCACTATCACGATGAGTTGTTGATGTGCTAGATTCGCTACAGATGTTGTCGGCCAGGTGTGCTATGGCTCGTCGCAATTCTTTGCCAAAAAAACTGCTGTGTACGGAATATATTCGACAGTGAGTCGATCTTCCGCGAAATGAGCTGCAGGGGAGGCAGATTTGGCAAACAGGTAATGCCAAACTTGTGAAGTGATTGTCCAGAAGGCACGCTAGCTTGCCTGCAAGTTTCTGGTCGTCTGTTTTCAGAGCATCGAAATCATGTGCCTTTTGTCCTTGGAAGGAATGCCTTATTTCGATCTGGATGCCCCCGGTGACCGATTGCGTGGTTATTCTATGCAGTGAACCTCTGCTGTCTACGGCAGTAGCTTCTTTGAGGTCGAGTGGGTAGTTGCTTGTAATATCTTTAAGGGACTCATATACACAAGAGCCACGTGCAGTGAGCTTCCTTCTGTGAGTTTTCTTCTGGCCTCCTCCTAAGGCTTTGCCACTGTTCAGACAGCGGCTGCGCTGGCCGGTGACAGCCTCTCCCTCTTGCATTTTTTAAACGTGAGGCAGCGCGCAATCCCTCACAATCGTGCAAATTAGTCTCCAAAAGCTACAACTTTTCTTTCAGCCTCACAATTACGTAGCCCTTTTCCTTCCTCGAGACAAGCGACTTTCGCCTTTAAGTTGCCAGCTTCCAAAGTGCTAACTTCACCTGTAGATAGAGAGAACTGTAGAGTGCTGACTTCTTCTGAATATTTTTGCCTTCGGAATCAACTTAGCTTTAAGCACCGGCAAGAAACAACCTTGGAAAATGCTTTCAAACTGTCTTCTTGTGCGACGCACAACTGCACATGCTCACTACCACTACTTGTATGGCTTAAGAAGGACTCTCAATAAGTTCTTTTCATTGAGGAAGTAGAAGTCTCGCGAAATATGTTTAGATCCGTGCCTTTCACAATATGAAGCACAATTTTGTCATCGGAATGTGCCAACCACGCGTCTTTATTTGCAAACGTGTCCATGGTTGCTGTCACGATTGCTTCAAATGAATAAATGAAAAAAAAAATCACGTTAACTTTGACAGCCCCTCCGCGAAGGAGAGAATACACCCACAAACTCTACAGGGATTCCATACTCTGAGACAGAGGACTTCTGAAATCATAGCGAGCATTTTACACGCAGCGGAATTGCGTATGGAAACTGTGTCGCCAAAGTTATTTTCCGCCCGATACCGACCAGATGGTAGGTCGAGAGGGTAAAAGCACTCTTTTTCACATTGAATGCAGCTTCGTTTCAATTTTTGCCCCTGCACTTGAAAGCCCAACTGAATATATCCAATTCAAAGTTCTGTATTACAAGTCTTCCTCCACTGTTCCTTGCATTGCTCGGTCTCTGCAGGATCGCGCGAAGAAAGCTCGTTGACGTTACCTCCAGCCGTGGTGGCTCAGGTCTCGGAGGATTGTAAAATGAGTCGATCAACTTTTGATTGAGGTTACGTCGGTGCTGGATGGTGCTATTTTATATAGGGCAGCCTTCCCACTTTACGAGGCAATGTTTTTTGCTGAAATAGGAAATACAGACATTTTATCATGACCTACGTATGCCGAGAAACTTCACTTAGAAGTAGAGCTGTGCACGAACAGTGAACGTTGAGGATTTATCAAATACAAAGAATTTTCCAATTCTAAGAAAATAAGTTGCACGTGGCACTGCTAACACCTGTTCGGTAGCTAAAAGGGTACACAGTAACACGTCGTCGGTTATGTTTCCAATTTTTATAATTCCGGTGGCGAGTTGGTAGATACACAACAGAGCATCGCGATGCGGCTGAGTTCGAGCACACACGCACATTTTAACGCATGCCTACATTTCAGAAAAGTTTCAGCGCGCACACAACAGACGAGGACGTGAGCAAAGAAGACAAGCATGCGCCATATTCTTCCCTCACGTCGTCTTTCCTCGCGTTCTTGTCTATTGTGTGCGAGCAGAAACTGTCCCGAAATGTACTCATACCAACTTGCTCAGCTTCCTATACTCTTAACTCATGCCTTGTCATACACTGCCGCTTCGTGGGTTGGTACAGTTTGGCGGCATTTGTAATTTAACGCCAAGTAGGGCAGAACAAATCAACAGCAAGCCATGGCACAGGGCCAATTGAGAAAGCCAGCTTTGGTGTCATTCGTGCGGTGGATGACCAGACATGTTGACGCGTCAACTAAAATAGCCTAACCAGAATTATCCAGCAGCGTCGAGATTTACTGACCAACAATCCCAAAACGAACACCGGTGCGGCAAGTGAAACGGCACGTTTCGCAAAGCACCACCAAGGCGCGGTAGTCGTTACTACTTACTTCACGATGGCATTAGGCAAAACAAAGAGTCACTGCGAATCGCTTTCTTTAAACGAGGTTGCTCCGTTACAAGTTTTTAATTATAGGCCTTGCACCGACAGGACGCGCCCGAGTGACAAGAAAAATGTAGTAGCGATGCAGTACCAGCGATAAATTGGTTGCAAGGCTTCGGTATATTTTTTACGTAAAAGCTAGCAGTATGTGATTGCCTTTAAATAGAGGCTACGCGGCCTCGACGCGCTTTTGAAAGCTCGGAACGTCTTTCCAATTACTTTTTCAACGCTGTCGTAGGTAACTGAAGGCGCCCAAAAGGACTTCAGAAACGTTCATGCTCCACCAGATGCGACCTTAGGCATACATGACTGGCTGCGGCGATTTGTAATTAGGGAAGGGGAAAGGCAGTGAATAAATACAACAATATCTTTCTAGATGGTCAGTCTTATTGTTCAGAAACGGCACGTGCAATGTTACTCTTACCTTTGTTATCGTCGTACACCGTTCACTCATAAAATGTGCAGATGAGCTGGCGAACAAAGGGCACTGTAAATCTGCTGCACAGCGTGCGCACGGTATCGTACCGCCGCAGCGCAGAAAAATGACGTTGTGGGATGCTCTAGCGAAAGGCACCGTGCACTGCTCTGAGAAGGCTGCGTCCTATGTTGCCGATGTTGTCCGCTGGGGATGCGAAGACACTGAGAGGCAAGTGGAGGAGGAAAATCTTTATTAGAGGTATATACAGGGAGTAAGCGCGAGGTGGCCCGGATGGGGCCACCCCTCACAAGCAGTCAAGCACTAGGTGGGCTCCTCATTACAGGAGCCCATTGGCGATCCCCGCGACTCGAGCTCGGTCGACCAGGGCCTTCTGGCTCGCTAGGTCGGAGCGCTCGTCACCCTTCTTGTCCTGTACCCTACCGGCCCGGAGCACAGGTCTCGAAAGAACACAAACGGTCACTGCAGACCATCCGCATTCGGCCATAGTTTGCCCAAAACGAATGGTGTAGAGAAGGGAGACGCACGTTACGTTCGCCGCTGCACACCGCGACATCTTTCTGTGGCAGCACTGTCAAGCATACAAAGTCGAAGTGCGTATTTTTACGGAGATATCATTACATCTCTGTTCACGGCCATACTAGAGAGAAACGCGGGGTGTCCTTCTTAAAAAGAAACGCCCGCGCGTCTCTCCAGACCTGCCATGCTCTGTTTCAAGGTCGCGTTATTCGAGAGTATGAGAATTGGGGACCCAGGACACTGGGTCCCCAAGCTGCGTTGGGTGGGCTGCTGTTGCGTTCGGAGGATCAGCAGAGTTTGAGAACTGGGTCAAACGCACGCTGCGTCGAGTCAGATGCACAAGGCGCCACACGTTGCGAGGTTAAAATTATGCGAGACGCGGGCAATACTGCGTCGTGGCCCGTGCTGCGTATGCGTTGTCGCGCTGGAGGTCCAAGACGCCTTGGGGACCCACGCTAGTTTTCGATTTTTGGGGCTTGGGTCAACGCGAGCGGAAGAGCCCCAAAGTGGCTTAGGTTCTGCGCATGCGCCCTGGCGGCTCGCAAATTTCTTGGGTCCCCAAGCACTCTGGGACCCCAATTCTGAAACTCTTTATTTGGTATGAAATATATCTCTCAGTGGCTGTGATGTCGTAGAGGGTCTGTCTGATCACAAAATAGTAGTGACGCGCCTCGGAATGTCTTTAGACACTTCCAGAAGACACACGTTTATCATCGTATTGAACTTTGTGACAACAGAGGACTTATTCACTTTAGACTACCTTGAACAATCATTTGATAATTTTCTGGTCCATTTCATTACTGGCTGTAGCACTGACAGTTTATGGCAGTTATTTTCAAATGTCGTTGCAAAGTGTGTTGATAGTTATGTACCCAAGGTTGTGAAAGGCATTCGGAAAACCAATTATTGGATTACTAGAGAAATTATTCATGTGAAAAGAAAACTAAAACGAAAACAGAAATCTTGTTCGAATAATAGTACATCTGAAAACAAAGCCTGTGTCAAATTATTGCGGCAAGAACTAAGACGACTAATCAAGGAATCCGAGGATTAATTTTAGAATTTGACACTGAAAAAATTCTTGCATGAGGCCCCCTCAAATTTCTGGTGCTTTATAAAACCCCGAGGGCCCTACTCAGCAACGCGTTGATGACTTTAATACCTTTTTAGCTTCTGTTTTCATGAATGATAACGGTTACTTGCCTCATCTCCCCGCTACATCATCTCGGTAGCCAATTGATAACATAGAAGTTTGCGAGGAAGGCGCTCTTAATATTTTACTTAATTTGAACAAAAGAAAAAGCCCTTGGTCTGATGGTGCACCCAATGAGTTCTTGTAGAGATACGCAGAATGGACTTCCCATTTTCTTACTAAAATATTCCAGTCCTCAGTACGTAACGGCTCATTTCCAACTGCATGGATGTGCGCTAAAATCACGCCTGTGCACAAAAGTCGCTCTCATTTAGAAGTGATGAATTACCGTACAAACTCGCTCATTAGCACGTGGTCAAAATTACTGGAACACATCATTAAAACCATCTTTTGGCCTATCTCGATAGACGTAATATATTGTTTCCAAATCAGCATGGATTCCGCCAAGTCTTATCAACGACAACCCAAGTACCTGAATTTGTCCATGATCTTTCCAAAGCAATAAATTCGCGCAGTCAAACTGACGTGGTGTTTATGGATTTCGCGAAAGCATTTGATAAGGTGTCCCATGCAAAACACTTATTTAAAATTGATAAGACGTTTCAATGTAGTTTGCTGATCACATGGTTTGAATCTTACCTTACTTCTCGATAGCAGTTGGTTCAAATAAAAGATAAGACATCTAGTATGGTTCCGCAGGGAGTTCCGCAGGGTAGTGTACTGAGCCCATTGTTATTTTTAGTATTCATAAACGATCTACCAAACGATGTCAGTGTCCCGATTAGGGGTTTCGCTGATGAGTTCGTTGTTTATAGAACAAGTGAGACTCAACATGATCAAATGAATTTAAACCGCAACATTTAAAAAAAGATGGTTGATTCCTCCGTCATAGGAATCGGAATAACACGAAAGTAAAGCGTGCCCTTACAGAAGTAACTGAATGTTTACTGTACATCGATATAAGAGATTTTGTACAATGTATATTGACGTCTGGCAGCTATAGCACCGTTTAACGTGGATACACCCACATTGATGATTGGTGGTATAAAATCCATCCCGACTACTAACGTCCACGTTGAATGATTAAACAAACTTGGTAGTAGCCGTAGTAGTTAACGGTGAAGGCGTAATCAGAGAACGAGGTGTGATAGCCAGAAGAGCGTCGCATATTGGACGCAGAACTTGGTCACCGTCCCGCGGTATGTTAAAATGTGATTGAACACCACTGCCGGACTAGAGGGAAAAGCAAAGCACGTCGTGCCGCCGCGGTAGCCCGGCCGCGATTTTTCTCGGGGCGAGCGCGTGAGCGGGGAACGCGGTGTTACAGCCAGGTGAGGCAGGCGCGCGTGGCAGAGTTATTTTTGGTTTGTAATAGCGTGATGCTATGAGCGTGACCAACGCTTTTACGACGCTTGGGCTAAGATCACCACCTCGCGGTGTGTTAAATCATTGACTAAATTGAACTTCTATTGAAAACGCGCCGAATGGGACCGACGTGTAACGCGTTGCAGGTGCTAATCGCGGAGGCCACAGTAATGACGAATTCCTATACTTTACCGCTCCCAGAGAACAACACCACCCCGCCGACCGGGAGAGTGGTAGATATAAAAGGCGCGTGTGTAAAGCCACAAGTGTCTGTGACCGTGACGCAGTGGATAGCGTGCCCGGCATCTGTTGTTGCGGACCGAGCGGTCGGGCGTTTGATGCCAGTTTCTTTGCCATCTGATTGTGTAAATTTTTGAGGTCATTTCCGTGACGGAAATACGTCACTGAAGTCTTGGTGGATCCCGGCATAAAACACTTTCGTGTTAAAATTCGTAATTGCTGTGAAGACTGGCAAATGACCTAAACCTAGAAAAAACAGTTTTTATGCATGTAACTAGAAAGAAAAAGCCGCTGAATTATGACTACCGAATTGACGGTATTAAGCTCAAACCTGTAGCAAAATACAAATATCTTGGAATATTGTTTACGCCTGATCGGCGTATGGAATTCGCATATTGACCATGTCTGCTCGAAGGCTACTAAGGCACTGTACAGTCTCAGGCGTAACCTTTACCGGGGTCCTTCTGATATAAAGTGCCTTGCTTACAAAACCTTAGTCAGGCCAATGATTGAGTATTTTAAAATTGTATGGTACCCTTATACACAGTCGAACTGCAATAAAATTGCGAGGGTACAACGACTTAGCGCTGCGTTCATATT
This sequence comes from Rhipicephalus sanguineus, assembly GCF_013339695.2. Lineage (NCBI taxonomy): Eukaryota > Metazoa > Arthropoda > Arachnida > Ixodida > Ixodidae > Rhipicephalus > Rhipicephalus sanguineus. Next base: position 141,416,569 of record NC_051183.1, read on the forward strand.
TCATAAATATCGTCGGCAATATTCTCCTTCTGAGCTTTGTGCGCAAGTGGGTCTAGAAACTTTGGAAATCAGGACAAAGGTAGGGAGACTAAAATTCAATTTCCTGTTAATTCACAATGAGTTTAAACTTATCCATGCAGCTTTCTCCCAGGTTAGCACGCAGGAACATTCCAAACATCGCCATAGTACGTACATCGTCCCCCTTGCCTTCATAATGACTGCTTTAGGTACAGTTATTTACCCCGTGTTATCGAATTAATGGAATAAGTTACCGAATCAACAATCACAGGTTCTTCGCTAACTTCATTCGAAGTGTAAAACGGCTTTTAAATGTATAGCATTGTGGCTACGTATAACTTTTATTCTGAATATATGCTTTGAACCGTCTCGCGATGCTGCCTACGCTTGTCCTTTGCTTTTGAACACGATGCCTTTTTACCTGCTTTCTACTTGTACTTTTTAGTATGCTTTTGTCATTTATTTTTGTATATTTTCGCTGCTGTTCGTAACAACCCTGCGAAGTATCACTACAATTTTGTAGCAAATTTTCCTTGAACACTTATGTGTACCTTCCACCCTGTAACGGCCCTAAGAGGGCCGTTACAGGGTGGTACCCGCTATTTCCGTCACTTAACGGGGGCCCGCAAAAGGTTAGCGCACGACGCGTGCGCAGTGGTGAGAAACGCTAACACAAATGTTTGCGTACGCTATTCTAAAACTCTCTAATTCAGAAAGCCTGTTAGCTGGTCTACCAGTAGTAACACCTTACCCCCAAAACAAAGAGTTCCAAATTGCAGCCATGGAAAGAAGCCCAAAAAGCTCGGAAAGCAGCTCAAAGAAGCTTGCAGTTCTTCCGTACGGTCACAAATTGTCCCACGGGCTGACAAATGCACGTTAACGCATTAAGCTGGGCTAGTTGGTATTGATTGTATGCTTCCGTATTTATGGCGAACACGCACAATGGACGACATAGAAAGAGACAGGGCTACGGCTAGCGGTTGCCCTGTCTCTTTCTATGTCGTCCTTTGTGCGTGTTCGTTAGCAATCTGGAAGGTGACAAATGCAAATAGGCATGTAGCGTTCTGGCTTTCCTATCGTCAACATACGGTTCGCAATGATGACGATAGCAATGCGGACTGGACCGCCTCCTTTAATTTGTCCTCGAACGTCGCTTTCGCTCGCTTGCGCCACACGTTTCCTTCACTTGGCGCTCGGTGCGCTCCGGGAATTGTAGGAATTAACCGAGTTGCGGCAAATTGTGACCGAATTTATGAGAGGTTCATTTCATTAAACAATGTATATGCTGGCCAGGACCGCAGAAGATGACCGAATTATGCCATTTTTCAAATTAACTAGTGTCGAAATAACGTCATTTTCTTGTAGCACCTATGTAAAGTGCATTCTTTCAAATGACAATTGTAAGTAGCGCACTGCTCAAGTTCTTCGTTATTCCAGCCCACCAGATGACTGAGTTTCGGGCTTCGGCCCGCTAGCGCAGGTACACTTGAGACCCTTGCGATAGAGGAAAGTAGTGACTGCTTTCGTGCTCTTTCAGGAAAAAAATAGAGAGAGGGGAGGCCGCAATACCTGTCGCATATAAATGACAATTTGTTGCGAAAACCTGGGGACGTAATTTTGTTAGCTACACCTCCATAAACCTTGAGTTGCAGATTTCGCAACGACAGGACCATAGTACACACGCTCACAATACTGGAATATTACAGCAATCTGGGCGAGTGCGTTAGTTAACATGTTCCGGTACAATAAAAGGACAAGGACAATACAACAGACGACACGAGCGCTGACTCACATTTAAAAATTAATTGCGTGCGCGAAAAACACACATGCACCTTTAACGATATTTCAGTAGCTTGTTACCCCGTTTCCCTTGTTATCTTGTGCGGGGGATGTAATTTTAATGTATATTGTGTTTGCGCACGAAATAAATTTCTCAGTGCTGATTCAGCGCTCTTGTCACTTTCTTTGTCCTTGGTCAGTGTGGCGCTGCACGTTTACCCGGAAATGCTTATAACGTGGAGAGCAGCCAATACTTGGCCTGACTGCTTTGGTGAGTGTGCGCGCCTGAAATAGCGCTCCCGCGATGTATGCTGTGGCTAGCACATCACAAATGACTAGAGTTGAAAGCGAGATCCGCGCCAGTAACTCGGTAATTTGATTAAAAACTTAATTTTGGGGCAAGGTTCCTCTGCTAAATCAGTATGTCGCCCATGAGAGGTGCGACTACTGGTATTTGAAAAGCTTTAACCTATAGAATTCCTGCGCGTGGTGAGACGAGAACAGCACTGCAAGTAGTGTTTCATTTCCGCAGAGATAAAATTAGTGACGTAAAAGCAGTACGTCTCCAAGAATTTGAGCTCGCCAGCTCTCCATGCTGTCACCTGCGGCGAGGCGCCACCGCACCACAGGGAATTCATCATACAAGGTTCCCAAGTCATGAACATCCCTTCCGGGATGCCCAATTGCCACTGAAAAGCTGAAAATTTTGCTTTCTTCAAAACATTGTTCTATAGGACCCCTAAGCCAACTCCGGTAACCTTTTTTTTTATTTTCGAGTCGCCGCATGTACTGAGTTCAAAATTCCGTCACTATCAACAATACAGGGCTGGGTAAAGATACTTTGAAACTGTATCGCGATACGACAGAAGATACTCAGGCAAGAATTATTGGAGATACAGATGCAAGATACTGCCGCAATAATTGTATCCGATACGATACTTGCCAATTGTATCTTAAGATACTTCGATACATTCTGAAATTTATTATTATTCATCCATATAACGAAGCAGCAAACACCTATACACGAAAATGTTTGCTTGGAAATTTCTTAACGGTGACTTATTTTGTTTGACTTGAATGAAATGTCTCTTAATATCTCCAAAGTTTCGCCCTTCTTGCTCAAAGTACATTAGTTCCCTTCTAAAAGAACTTATTGGGGCTTCTTTAAGCTTCTTCACAGGAGAACTCTTTATATACTTCGCTGACAGCGGGTCTTGCTTGTCATTTTTTCAATTGATGGGAGTCGCTGCTTAGCTTATCGACCAGCTAGCGGGTTGCCATATATTCACAACAACGTCAATAAGAAGCCTTCGCACTACGGCGCAAATACCGTTGTGGACTTTTACCTTCTCCGCAAAAGACAGTTTGCACAATGCCGTATATCCGGACAGATGTACAGCAGCAACAACGCTGGCAGCGACATTTTTTTTAGGGGGGGGGGTGGAGGCGGGTGGGCACATGGTGTATACGGGGCTTGAGACCGTTCGCTGGCGGCCCGGCCGGCACACATGACCACCTCCATCCCTGTTGTTTTTAATGCGATAGCAATTATATGGACAGTCTCGGCTGGATTTTGCCGTCGCCGCCGTCATGCACCGTATAAGTATGTGTATATATATATCAAAGTCCCAAAGAAAAAGAATTCAGAAAAATGCTTCCGAAGCGCGGAATCGAACCAGCGACCTCTCGTTCCGCAGCGCGTGGCGCTAACCACTACGCCAGAAAGCGCAGATCCTTCAGGTAGCTTGCGGCGAGCGTTATATACACACCCCTTACCGCTGGCAGTACTCAGAGACGGCAGGCGCTTATAAGCGTTTCTTCATTACCAGCGAGATGGCGCGAGGAGCGCGATGGGCGGATTTAAAAGTCGTCGGCGAGCTCGCTCGCTTCTTCTTATATTTGCGCAGGGAGTACCTTGCCCTTCCGCTGTCTGCTCGCGCGGTTTTCTCGTGAAGAGGGGAAGAGGGATGCTTCGAGCTTTCACCGTGATGTCCACGCTCATGTTACGGAGCGTACGAAAGTCACTCGAGCTCAAGGGACGCCGCTAAACGAACAAACAGAAGATGAGCGCTAACCATCAAGTGTCACACCTCGACACTTGAAGCACGCTAGTTTCCTTCGCTGCTTCGGCCGCCTTTGCAACAGGAACGCCGTTCAAACTGAGAGTATCCATTGGCGAGCCTCACGTCGTATAGCTTTAGTTTCTTACTGTCGCATTCATTCCTTCGCCCTTGCGGCAAAACTATGACTTTTTTATTTTCTAAATAAGTATGTTCGTGAGCTATACAGACATGACTGGTCTCAAGTATTTCTTTCGTGAGGAACATGTGGTCACCATGTGCTGAAACATAACCGTCGAACAAAAATTCTATGTTTCGATCCGCGGAGATTTCACTCGTTGTGTACATCGCTATCGATATTTCTCGAATCCTGACTCCAAATACCCTTCAGAAATGACCTATATATGAGATATGGGAAAGGCTTCCTTTCAAATGACAACGTCATTTTGTTCAAGCTCTCTCCGACCCCACCTCTTCACTGTCCCGGCCTTTCGAGCTAAATTTTGCGACTACGGCCCGCCGGCTATAAGATGAGTTTCAGACCCCTGTTTATATGTAGATAACGTAAAACTGCAATGAATTTCCATGTCCTACTTAGCTGCTGGCGTAAGGGATTCTTTGTTGATATAGTCACTAACGTGCAATCTTGTTTATATGTAGATAACGTAAAACTGCAATGAATTTCCATGTCCTACTTAGCTGCTGGCGTAAGGGATTCTTTGTTGATATAGTCACTAACGTGCAATCTTTTAGCAATTTTTCTTAAACGAGAGAACATGTGCAGCTCATAAATTTCTCAGACGTATTGTACAGTTGCACAAAGCGTTGCAGGACACCGCCGCTATTCGCGCTATTGCCGCTTATAACTCCCATTACGTGGCGATTAGTAATGCGAAAAATATTTGAGAAGGCCTGAAACTGGAATGCAAATATAAATAAAATAGATAGGTGGTATTGTATCAAACATTCACATTGAATGAGTACAGAAACACAATACACACGGCGTCCAATAGCTATGAGCATCAAGTATCGTAGGTTTACCTGTTGAGACAATAGAAAATTCAGTACCCATGGAAAATAGCCTGAAATGGATCGTTGGGACGCTCATGAGTAAAATGGAGCATTCGGTATAACAGAGTTTCTTCAATCCCCTTCCTAACATCTTTACGATGGCTTCTAATGATTTCCATTATTATACTGCAAAGTCAATTTCGCTACTTTCTTAAGCGGTAAGCAGAATATTTTGTATTGTGTACTCAAGGCAAGCCCACATAATAATATATTAGTTGTCAAAATCACCTTGGCAACGTGTAAATATGTAAACAGTAGTAGAATATAAAGCAGTTAGAAGAGTAAAGCAGAAATCACATTTGGGAGCACGCTACAAAATACATACTGCGGCGACCAGACCGGGAAAACAGTGCAGAGACCTACGTAATGTATGTGATGCAAAATGACAGCTAAGAAAGCACTTCTGCTAATGATCAAATTATTATTTCATAAATTCTTTGAATAAATGTACATGGAAGTGACAAATACAGTACGCCAAGATATTTTCTGTAAGGTAAACACTTGCTCCATTAGGTCTAGCATCAGTACCAGTGGTGCTCAAGTTGTTGGAATCTTGTTTGCATATAAGTTAACTCATTCCATGCAAGTCAAACTTTCATCCACGAGATCCTTCAAATCGCTGATATGTAAAATCCACGCGACGCAAAGCAACCCAATTCTTGCACGCATCACATTTTGTTACTGAGCAAGACGCAAGCGAATCTTCAATAACGACACTGTAACATCAAAATTTGCGCGATAGACGCCGCACGCTGTGGAGTACGTGGCACACGACAGTGGCTAAGAGCAAGTGTCGCGGCATTGGCGCAACTAAAAAGAAAAGAAACCGAGAAAACAAAATGTACGTGGGCAGGGAGTAGACGTCCGCGTGCTTGTCTTCTTGATCTTCTACCCTCACTGGATCACTCTGGCGTAAAAATAAAATAACGTCACTGCCCTTAGACTTATTTAGATGGCTTAGGGGCACCAGTACCAGCTTGAGAAGCGGAGCTTTGCCAACGATTATTGTTTCCAATGGTTGTGTTGCGATAGAAGTATCTTGTATATTAAGATACACGTTACATTATTGAATGTATCGAAAATACAGATACAGATACTCGTATTTCGAGACGTATCGGGATACAGATACAAGGTACCCATAGAGTATCTAAGATAGTATCTAAGATACATGTATCTTCGATACTGCCCTGCACTGCAACAATGTCAAACGCAGAAGCGCAATGAGCCGCGGGCAGCCCAAAAAATCAATCCGTTGTCCTCTCCGGGCCTTTCGGTATTCCAAGCGTTGGTTGCGACGTCAGCACCCTCGTCTCGTCATGATAAGAACAAGAAGAATCTGTCTGGTCGCAGGTACGCGCTGCCTCCGCTATTCTTTTTTCCGCACGGTGACAACGAGCACTCGGCCAGGTGGAGAGACAAGCCGCCGAACGGAGCTTAGCGAAGAATAGAGCGGAACTGAGGACAGCTTTAGAACCATGAAACGCGTGTAACTCCACTATTACAGCACGGTGTCGAAAAGGCTGCCGCCAGGAAAAGGCGCGCTTTTTTTAAATGCGAAGCATTTCTTAGCGAACCTCAGGCACTTTAGCCGTTTCTATCTATCTATCTATCTATCTATCTATCTATCTATCTATCTATCTATCTATCTATCTATCTATCTATCTATCTATCTATCTATCTATCTATCTATCTATCTATCTATCTATCTAGCCGCCTACGTTGGGCGCTCTCCAATTTGTCTCCATAACGTGTAATATATCCACATTGGCGTAGCAGGGGATCAGTGTATGACGAACCCGATTCACTGGTCATGACATGGATAACGCAAAATGCCTGTCGCGTACGTCATGAAACCCTTTCTCCCAGTCACGTGTGGCACATACCCGTAAAGCAGAGTTAATGTTACGCGGGTATGTGCCACAGGTGATACAGTCTCTCAACGAACACAGTAACCGCGAACACACACATTGACACGCAAGGAAAGTGATATTAATAATCATAAGTGTCGGGGTTTTATATTCGAAAACCGCGATATGATATTAGAGACGCCGTAGCGGAGAGCTCCGGAAATTTTGACTATCGGGTATTCGTCAACGTGTACCGAGATCGCATAGAACACGGGCATCTAGCATATTGCCTCCATCGAAATGCGACCGCCGCGGCCGGGTTCGACCACGCGACCTTCGGGTCAGCAGCCGAGCACCTTAACCGCTACACCACCGCGGCGGACGCAAGGAAAGCGAGTAAACTGAAGACAGAACACCCTTGGAAGACGCTCAACTACCATCCACTAGTCCACGTTGTCCGCAACGTGGGCCACGTGGATTACGCAAAAGCCGGCGTCACTGCTTTCTACAATAAATCTTCTGAGAAAACCAGGCCTCCCATCATTACCAGTGACTTCAACATTAATTTATCAGGACCCAACAACGCTCGCGGTCCTTATACTGCGTGAAAGACGATTGGATGTGGAGAGGGCATCAAAAGACCTCGCTGCCACGTCCAGGACAGGAGGCATCCTAGATTATTTCATTGTAAGAGGCATCCAGGATTTCAACCAGCCGCACTATACCTCGCACTTCACTGCACTTGATCACTACAGGCGATCACGAACGGATCCGATTAACGAGTCAGGTCCAGCTGCTGGTGCTGACTGATCACAGTGATGGCGACCTTGTACGAGAACTGTCAAGAACCTCTTCCACACATGTACACGGGTGCGAAAAACGTGCGTGTGTACTCCGTCATAACGGACAAGTGTAAGCATAACAACTATAACGTACGTGCAGTGCGCCTGCGCATGCCACTCGGCTGTGTATATATCTAGGGAAACTTTCCTGAATGAAGCTTAGTTGCGAGTTACGCCTGCCCTGTGCGTCTGTGTTCCTTCTTTGTCCTGTTTGGATTCGCGCTATCCAGTATTGAAGAATATAAGCACTACATACAAGCTTACCGCGTCTGGTGTTGCTAACACCCATGTTGCTGTTGCCATCGTTACGCAACTGTAAGCAACAGGTTATATAATAGAAATTTATATAATAGAAAATATATAATAGGTTATATAATAGAAAACTGGGGGCTTGGAACAAAAATGTAAACAACGAGGACCCGTGGTCGTAGATCAGGAACACGTCTTTACTACATGAAGGCTAGCTCCGAATCCCATCGTTCTCCTCTTCCTTTTCCTCCTGTACCCACCCTCAGGACTCTGCCCCACTATTCTGTTTTCAACATCCTCCGAGGGGGAGCGGACGAAACGTCACATCAGTCATTTTGTGGCTTCCATTACACACAGCTTTTGCACCGGCCGGTTCACCACGTGGCCCGTATAGCCAAACGTACGGAGCAGGCTCTAGCTACCCCGTCTCGTCCGGGAGGCAGCGACGTCACTCGCCCGAGTTTCCAGAACATCGGAGCAGTGTTGTTTTCGTTCACTATACCCGCGTCTCCAATATGAATCTGCGTTGAAGCCTGGTCCTGGTGGTAGCGCGCTCCGATGTGGCATAAAAATGATGTGCGAGTCTCCATCTCCGCCATTTCCATCCTGGCACGGCACTGGTGGTGTGCTCCACCTTCAGGTTTTCCTGCCCACGCTTCACCGCAGCGAAATGGCGTTGTGTCCTCCACGAAGAGCTTGGACATCTGCGGTGATCTTTGTTTCTGCGGCCCGAACTGTGCGACATCCCGAGTTCAGAGACGGATGCCGGCATGGACGCATTTCGTTCCGAAAAAAATTGGCAGATCCTACGTTCCGTGGGAATCGATGTTATGCGAAGCATGCGCGGGATGGTGACTGTGGCGTAACTTTTCACATTGAGCGAAACGTTACGGAATGACGCTAGAGAAATATGGAAGTGGTATACGCAAACTCATATGTTGAAGAGTCGCATATCTATTATATAACCAGTTGTTTACAGTTGCGTAGCGATGGCAATAGAGACATGGGTGTTACCAATACCAGACGCGGTAAACTGATATGTAGTGCTTATATTCATCAATACTGTCCGAACAGGACAAAGAAGGAACACAGACGCACAGGACAGGCGTAAGTCGCAACTAAGCTTCATTCAGGAAAGTTTCCCTAGATATATACACAGCCGAATGACACGCGCAGGCGCACTGCACGTATGTTATAGTCACAGTTACAGTTGTTATGCTTGCATTTGTCCGTTATGACGGAGAGCGCACGCACGTTTCACGAACCCGTGTGTATGTGTAGAAGGGGTTCTTGACAGTTCTCGAACAAGGTCATCACCACCGGGATAAATGAGCACCAGCAGCTGGACCGGACTTGTTAATCGGATCCGTTCGTGATCGCGGTTACGAGGGGTCTAAGTGTAGTTAAGTGCGAGGTATAGTACAGCTGATGGAAATACTGGATGCCTCTTACGATGAAATCATCTATGATGCCTCCTGTCGTGGACGTGGCAGCGAGGTCTTTTGATGCCCTCTCCACATCCAATCCGTCTTTCATGCAATATAGGGACCAAGCATTTATGGGTCTTGATAAATCAATGTTCAAGACACCGGTAATGATGAGAGGCCTGGTTCTCTCAGCAGATTTATTGTAGGAAGCATTGACGCCGGTTTTTGCGTAATCCCCGTGGTCCACGTTGCGGACCATGTGGACGAGTGGCTGTTACTTGAGCGTCTTCCAGGGGTGTTCTGTCTTCAGTTTCCTCACTTTCCTTGCGTTCGCCGCGGTGGTGTAGCGGTTAAGGTGCTCGGCTGCTGACCCGAAGGTCGCAGGTTCGATCCCGGCCGCAGCGGTCGCATTTGGATAGAGGCAAAATGTTAGATGCCCGTGTTCTGTGCGATCTCGGTACACATTAAAGAATACCCAATGGTCAAAATTTCCGGAGCCATTCGCTACGGCCTCTCTCATATCATATCGTGGTTTTCGGACATAAAACCCCAACAATTATTATTATTATCACGTTCATTGCGTGTCAATGTGTGTGTTCGCGGTTACTGTGTTGGTTGAGACTCTGTATCACCTGTGGCACATACCCGCATAACATTAACTCTGGTTTACGGGTATGTGCCACACGTGACTGAGAGAAAGGGTTTCATGACGTACGCGACAGGTATTTTGCGTTATTCATGTCATGACTAGTGAATCGTGCTTGTCGTACACTGATCCCCTGCTAGGCCAATTTTGGTATATGACATGTTATGGAGACGACCAGGAGAGCGCCCAGACGTAGGCGGCTAGATAGATAGATAGATAGATAGATAGATACGTAGATAGAAACGGCCAAAGTGCCTGAGGTTCGCTAAGAAATGCTTCGCATTTAAAACTCATCACATCAGCGGCGAGTTTCTGTGCCTGGCTCTCCTTCTGCTGCCTGGGAACAAGCCGGTTGATGTGCTTGCGCACTCGGATCGTGCAATGACGAGTTCGCTTCGGCGACGTCCGCAGGGCACTGCACTTCACAGCTTGTCTGCTCAGAGAATGTTCAAACATATCAAGTTCTTGTGTTTTCCTTGGCATCCGGTTGTCAATACCAATCGTGCCGAGGCGCCACATAGCCGATTCGTCGCACTCGACACCAGCCGACATGAGGAGGGCACAAGTCGCTGTAGCCTCGTAATGCGAGCTTGTTCCCTGTACGGTCCACCCAAAAAACGTTTCGACCGCAGTGAGTTCCTCATTGAGGCGATCAATGCTTCCGGTGGCAACCTTCCAATAAGCGTCTGAGCCAATCACGATGCTGATGTCATCTGGGTGCCAAGTCTCTGGATCGAACAGATCCGCAGCATCGTGTTTTCTGGTGCACAACAGCTCGAGCACTTCAGTGTTCAGTGGTGGACTTGTCGCGGAGCATAACTCGGGTACTTCTAGTGCTTCCAATGTAACGGTGCTGTCGTTGAATCGTCCACGCAGCGTGACAGAAACGCGTTGACAGCGCAAATGATGCCGCCGCTTTGCATTTCCGAACGTCACCAATGAGAGCTCTTCGATGCCAAGGGCTCTACACCGCAATCTCTTTGCAACGTCGGTGCGGATAAACGAACGCTGGCTGCCGCTGTCCAGCATCACACGCACCAGGAGTCGTCGTGGTCCGCTCTCCGCCCAAACACGACCAGTCTGAAGCAGCACAGACTTGGCTCCTTTTTTACCAGTTGAAGCCGTGGTTACTGTCCGGGAAGTAGTTCCAGACGTAACCAGCTGCTCGGTCGTTCTTGGAGAAGCGGTCATTGCGACAGCGCGTGACAATTCGCAGAGGACCGTTAGGTGTCGGCGTCGGCACTTGTTGCACGTGAGGTTCCGGGAAACTCGGCAAAATTTCGCGACATGACTGCGCGTTCCGCACCTGTAGCAGCAACGAGCGTTGCGCAACCTGGCTCTTTTCTCTTCGACGGCCATGTCGGCCGTACATGCTGCGAGGTTGTGAGCTCTGCTGTCGCACAGTACGCAAGACCGAGCTCGCTGCTGTAGGGATTCCGTCACAGCAAGCGCAGATGCCGATGGAAAGGCATGGGCAGATCTTGTCGGCGAATTTCGGTCACCAGGTACCGTGATCGAGTTGTGCGTACACGATGACGCCGCTTCTTGCTTCCCTTCCTCACGCACTTCAACCTGGATTTTCAGGAACGCTAAAATGTCAGTCGCCTTGTGCGTTCTCGCTTCAGGGGGGGTGGGCTCTGTTGATGCATTAGTACCGCGCGTGCTCTCCTCCTTCTTCTTCTGTCGGTACATTATCGCCAAGTCTTCTGGCAAGCACCTCATTAGCACCCGATGCAGCACCACAGTGTACTGCTCAGGTGGTACACCAAGACCTTCGAGCGCACTTACGCGGAAACGCACGGTGTCATGAAGCACACGAAGCTTCTCCACTTCCTTGGAACTCCTCACGGGCGACAATGCAAGAAGCTGGTCGATGTGCTCGTTGACTAGTAATTCCTGTCGACCGAAGCGCTCTTTCAGTGTTGTCACGGCAATTTCATAGTTGTTATCAGCCAGCCTGATGCCTTCGATAGCTCGCTTGGCCGCTCCCGTCAGGTACGTCAGCAAATACTTAAATTTCTCGATGGGCGGCAACTCGGTGTTCTCGTGAATCGTGGCACTGTAATGGTCCCAGAATTCTTGCCACTGACGTAAATCTCCGGCATACGTCGGGACCTGAAGCGTCGGAAGCGCGACCGACCGGTAGCGTGGCGTACTGACGGGTCCTGGCGGCGCCCCAGCAGATCCGATGTTGCTCTGGGTGGCTGCTACCCGCTCGTCATTGGGTTCACTCCTAGACGGGCCGCTGAGACCGGTCGCCTGTTGACGCTGTGACAGGAAGAACTGCGCATCAGCAATCGCGTACAGAATCTTCTCGCGGTAGTCGTTTGCGCCCTCAACTTCTCCTTCAATAGCCTCGTCTTCTGTGAGATCGAGAATGTCCTTGTCTAGCTGGCGGAGCTCAGCTTCCTTAGCCTTCAAAACGGCGACTTGCCTGTTGACCTCGCGCGCCTCGGTGTCGGGGTCCTGCAGTAGTCCTGCCAGGAGCGTAATATTTCGTGAGACGCTGGCCCTGACTGTCCCACGCACCTTCCGAAGACGCTCGGTCGAAGACATCGTTGTCCAGCACTGACCAGTTCCCGGGTTTCACGGCACCAAAAATGTAAACAACGAGGACCCGTGGTCGTAGATCAGGACCACGTCTTTACTACATGAAGGCTAGCTTGCTTGCTTGCTTGATCCTCTTCTAGTGGCTCTTACCCACAAAGGGGGATTGGCCATGAAACCGGCGGTAAACATTACATGGAAATTTAAAATTTAGGCAAAAGTAATTGAATTAATCGGACTACAAGCGAGTATTGAAAATAAAATAAGAATATTTGGGTTATGTGCCAATAGAATGAGAAAAGAACCGTAATATCGAAAATAATCAATTAGAGAAAAGAATTATAAAATACCAAATTGCAATAGGAAATAACTTAATAAGGAACTCTTCTTGTGTCTCGAAGAAATTCGCAGACAGCTATGCAAACGTTCCTGTTGCTGTGGCCCAGAGAAGACGCCCCAAGGGAAAGAATATTTGCAGAATCTAGAGGAATGTTCAAATTTCTGAATAAATATTCGAAATGTTTTTTCCTGTGACTAGAGAAACGACGGCAATGTATTAAAAAGTGATCAATGTTTTCAGGCTCTTGACATAAAAAGCAAAGAGGTGACGGAACCAGACCAGCCCTGTGTAAATAAAAATTTAGAGGAGGAATACGGCATCGAAGTTTAGTAAGGGACACTTCCAATTTACGAGAGGGACACCATTTGTTGTTCCAAGGAAAAGAAAGGTGACCATATTCTTGCTGTGGTAATCTTGCTTTCATGGAATCCTGATGTAATGCGTATTTTCGGAATCTAGATGCAGTAATAAAGTCTGTATCTGGTACAATGTACATTGCAGGACCATCTAGGGACCACCGCGCGAGAACATCCGCCATCTCGTTTAAAAATATGCCACGGTGGCCTGGCACCCATACCAACCGCACTGTGCTTAAGTTTTTAGGAATTAATGACATGAACACATTTGAGGAGGAGGACTCTCGCTTCGAATCCCATCGTTCTCCTCTTCCTTTTCCTCCTGTACCCACCCTCAGGACTCTGCCCCACTATTCTGTTTTCAACAGTGTATATATCTAGGGAAACTTTCCTGAATGAAGCTTAGTTGCGAGTTACGCCTGCCCTGTGCGTCTGTGTTCCTTCTTTGTCCTGTTTGGATTCGCGCTATCCAGTATTGAAGAATATAAGCACTACATACAAGCTTACCGCGTCTGGTGTTGCTAACACCCATGCTGCTGTTGCCATCGTTACGCAACTGTAAGCAACAGGTTATATAATAGAAATTTGACTCTTCAACATATGAGTGTGCGTATACCACTTCTGCATTTATCAAGCATCATTTCGTAACGTTTCGCTCAATGTGAAAAATTACGCCAAAGTCAGCATCCCGCGCATGCTTCGCATAACGACTCCCACGGTGCGTGGGATCTGCCAAATATTATCTTGCTGTTTTTTTTTTATGCGGCCAATTGACCGGCCGTTTTTGGTGCCGTAGTTGTCCGCCGCCGCCGCCGCCACCGCCGCCGCCGCCGGTGTCCGTAACCAGTATCGCTCGAAATAAGAACAAATACGAAATAGAAAAAAATTCCAGGATGGAACGAGGTTCGAACCTGGGTCCTCTGCGTGGGAGCCCAGTATTCAACCTCTCAGCCATGCCGGTGCTTGAAACTGCTTTGCAAAAAGGTCCTATACAGGCTTCATGTCGGGAAGGAACCACATTAGCATATGCAATATAGCGTTGTAGGAGAGTAAAATAACCACCAAGCGTCGCACAACGCGAATTCTGCAACCAGGCGTCACACAATGCGAATTGCGCAACGAATAGGTTGTTGAATGCTTCCAACCCATTACAAAGGGCTATGCCATAATTCTTCATCGTCATCAGGCACAGCATCAGGCACAGGACCTTTCTAGTGTACTTGTTTTGTAGCCCCAAGAGAGCTTGACGGGCTCTAAAAACGCCGCTCTTTCAGCTTTCGCTGTGACTGTGCTGCGGTTTCAGCGCAGACCTGGCGTTTTTTATCCGAACTCCTTCTTGTAGCGCCGCGGAACAGCGCTTCCGTGTGCAATGCTAAGAGCGCATGCACGAGGAACCACGTAATTTTTCTTCGTGAGCTTCGGTGCGAATACAAGTTCAGCTGTTGTTTGGGACGCGTGTTGCTTATAATCGTTTAGCTCGGCCTTGCCGCGCGTTACAACATCGGTGACCCGGAATCGTGGTGCAACCACCGGGGTTGAGCAATCCCGTCGCTATGACTTCGTCGTCGACAGCGGACTCCGGCACTATGACTTCAATGTCCACGGCGGACGCTACGCCGACAGCCTCTTCAGTCGACAGTAAGCTGCCCCCCTTTGGACCGTGGACCCCGCACTCTGGTTTATTCATGTAGATGGGCAGTTCGCAGCACGGCCCATCACAGCAGGCCTTACCACATACCACTACGCTGTAAGCAGTCTACCGCCGCCCATAGCTAGCGAAATAAGGGATCTTTTATTCGGCCCACCTGCCGAAAAAGCACATTCAACGCTAAAAGAAACCCTCATCAACGTATCACGACCCCCCCCCCCCCGAATCGCAGCGGCTACAGCAAATGCCTCGGGACACGGACCATGGCGACCGTGCTCCCAGGCAGCTGTGCCGGCACATGCAACTATTGCGCGGCAAAACAACAAACACTGTAGACGGAGCATTATTCCGAGAACTCTTTTTGCAAAAGGTGTCCGCTTGGTTGTCGCGGCGTGTCAGAGCAGGAAGACCTACCTGCGGTCGCAGAGCTTGTTGATCGGCTCATGGCCCTCATCACTGGCTTCCGTGCGAGCACAACAGGCTCAGGACGAACTTCAGCAAATGCGTGAAGGTATTGTCACGGGGTCATGACGTCGGCGAAGGCAGCAGGTGGCGTGTCCAAGATGAAACTCTTGTGGTCGGGAAAGACGAACTTGTGGCCGGGAAAAGGAAAGTGAAACTGCAGCATACACTGATAGCGGCGAACAGTGCGTCGGCCGTCGATAAAACTGAACATCGCTGGGCTGCGCCATCTTTTATACATCACGCATCGAACTTTCTAGCCCTATCACGGGTGGTTCCGCCACCTCTGGAATAATCATGACTTTGGCGTCATGTGCGCATCTTGACAAAGTCATCTGCTGCAATCGCGAAGCTTCTCGAACACTGCGGCGCGGGCAGCGTCGAGCGTTGCTAACCGGTCTTTCTAGTCAAACCCGAATAGATCAAAATAAAAGAAGAAGCGGGAGTGGCATTGCCCCTCTCTGAAAAAGCATCGTCCCGATGCTTGTGAAAGAACATAGAAGGGGAAAAAACAAGTGCGTAGACAAATAAATTACAATAACAAAGGAAAACCTAGAGTCCACAGGTTCGCTAACGCGCACAAAACGGCTTAAGGCGCACGACGTGGACGACTTCACGTCATCCGCGGCGTTGCTGGGAGTTCGTAATGCCATCCGGGATGACCTCGTAGTCAAGAGCGCCGAGACGTCGAAGAACATTGCATGGCCCGAAGTGTCGCCGAAGGAGTTTTTTGCTAAGCCCACGTCGGCGTATCGGCATCCAGACCCAACCACGGTCGCCGGGCTGGCATTCCCCGAAATGTCATCGAAGATTGTAACGGCGGCTGTCGGTCGTCTGCTGATTCTTGATGCGTAGGCGGGCGAGCTCACGGGCTTCCTCGGTGCGCTGAAAGTGGACAGTCACGTCGAGGTATTCTTCGTCGGTGACGTTGGGTAGCATCGCGTCGAGTTGTCGTTGCCGGATTTCTTCCGTATACCAACTTGTATGGCGTCATTTGCGTCGTTTCTTGCACGGCCGTGCATGAAAAAAAGTCACGTACGCGGAAATGGCATTCCACGTCTTGTGTTCGCCGTCGACGTACATGGCCAGCATGTCGGCGATGGTCTCATTTAGACGCTCGGTGAGGCCATTGGTCTGTGGGTGGTAGGCTGTGCTCCGGCGGTGGCTTGTTTCGTTGTATTTCAAGATCGCTTGAGTAAGGTCAGCAGCAAAGGCCATACCTCTGTCAGTGATGAGGACGACTGGAGCACCATGACGCAGGACGATGTTCTCAACGAAGAACTTGTCTACCTCGGCGGCACTGCCTTTGGGCATGGCCCTGGTTTCGGCGTACCGGGTGAGGTATACGGTAGCTACGACGATCCATTTGTTTCCCGGAAACCGACGTCGGGAATGGCCCCAGTAAGCCCATCCCGATTTGCTGGAACGGCCAGCGAGGTGGCTCGATCGGGTGAAGATGTCCGGCTGGCCTTTTCGGCGGTGTCTTCCGTCGCTGACAGTTTCGTCAAGTCTTTAAGTAGTGGGTGACGTCGGCAGTGAGGCGAGGCCAGTAGTACATTTCTTGTAGTCTCGCGAGCGTGCGGGAAACACCAAGGTGTCCGGCCGTCGGGTCGTCGTGTAAAGCTTCCAGCACCTCTGGACGTAATGCTGAAGGTACTATGAGGAGGTAGTTGGTTCAGAGTGGCGCAAGACAGACAGACAACGAACTTTATTGGATCCTGAGGAGTTACTGACAGAACCCCCTAAAGGGAGGCCGTTGTAACCCCTGGCCGCGCCTACGTAGAGGAGAGAACGCCGGGACGCTCCGCCCTTTTCTGGGCCCTCTGGATAGCCTGGACTTCCTTTCGGAGTGCCGTGCTTCTGATGGACACCTCCCATTCGGCTTTGCTGGATAGAAGGGTTTTAGGCAACGCGGGACATCGCCAGAGCATGTGAGCCATGCAACAAAAGGTTTCACTGCAGTCGGGACAACCAGGATCAACGTCCGAGTACATCTTACTGAGGATGCCCCGCAATGGGAAAGACCCCATCTGCAACATTCTCAGAATAGCTGACTGAGCTCTGCTGAGCGTTGGGTAAGAGGATAGCTGAATTCCACGTCGGTTTTCGTGGGGTGCGTTAGTGGTTCGGCGATTCATGAAAATCTTTTGACGAACCGCCTGTAATGGGCGCACAAGCCCAGAAATCGGCGTACGGCCTTCTTGTCGGTGGACGGCGGAAAGGCAGCGATGGCAGCTGTTTTCCCCGGGTCATGGTGAACTCCAGACTTGCTAATAACGTGGCCCAAGAACAAGAGCTTCTCGTACACGAAGCGGCACTTTTCTGGCTTCAGGGTGAGTCCGGAGCTCTTGATTGCTTGAAGTACAGCTTCAAGCCGCACGTAGGTGTTCTTCGAAGTTTGAGGCAAACACAACTACGTCGTCCAAGTACAAGAGGCAAGTCTGCCACTTCAAGCCTACTAGTACTGTATCCATAAGGCGTTGGAAAGTCGCAGGCGCCGAGCAATGACCGAAGGGCATAACCTTGAACTTGACGAGGCCGTCTGATGGTATAAATGCAGTCTTCTCTCGGTCGACTTCGATTTGCCAGTAGCCGGTCTTGAGGTCCATCGACGAAAAGTACTTCGCGCTGTTGAGTCGATCCAGGACGTCGTCTATAAGTGGGAGAGGATACACGTCTTTCTTTGTGATTTTGTTCAGGTGACGATAATCGACGCAGAAACGTATGGTTCCATCCTTCTTTTCAATTCGAATGCGTTTCTTAGTCGAGCTATGTGAGGCATCCGGCGTTGTCCGCGCGCCTCTCCGCTCTCACTCCCTCTCTCATAGCAACAGCTGCGGGCGCGCGCGCTTATCCTCGCCCCTAGCAACCAGAGAAGGTGGTGCGGGCGGAGTGGCGGAGAGTGAGTGGAGAGGAGGAGCGCGCTCTGGCGTGTGAGAGCGCTCGCATCAGAGCTCCCGCGTGTGTGGAGAGTGTGTAGGAGAGGGCAGTCTGACGTCACTTCCGCCACACTTTTCGTAATGCATTGGGATACGATAGGGCCTCTCCTTAGTTTTTCCTTCCTCCATGATGCAGTGCGTTTGAAACGCGTTTGTAGCGTTTGTGCTGCCTTGGCAGAGCCTGAAAACAGCGCGTTCTAAACGCGTTTGTGCTGCATTGAAGGCGGTGGTAACATCCCTGAAGTGATTACGAACGCACGTAGGAAGCGTTCGTTAAAAGAGGTGCCCAAAAGGGAGACACTTGAGCGCGTCGATTTGTCCAGCTTTACGCCATTAAAATTACTACGCCGTGTACTCTCGGCGCAAGAAATGCCATTTCCTCACGCTTCCCTTCGGGGAGGTGGGGGCATTTTTTTTTCAGTAACACCACCGGTGACGCCCACGGACCCTTCGACGGTTGGATGATGCCGTCGCGCAGCTTTCCGTCGCTTTGTTTCTTTACGGCCTCGCGCTCAACGCGTCGAAACTCTGTACGAGTTCTGACGGAGCAGTCTTGCACTTTCTTCTGCAATGATGCGATGTTTTGCGACTGGGGTTTGCCGAATTCTTCACAACGACAAAAAGCTGTCCTTGTATTCCAAGAGCAGGAATTTGAGCCATTATTGTTGATGCTTCGGAATGCTAAGATTGACGTCGATTGAGGGCGAAAGCATTGGTGGCTTCCACAATTTCTTCGATGTGGGCGACCGTCGTGCATTTGCTGACGTGTTTATACTCGTTGGTGAACGTCGTGAGCATCGTTGTTGCTTTTCCTCCCCGCAACTAGGCTACTCCTCTGGTGACGCAAATCTCGCGATAAATAAAGTGGTGTTGGTCGCCTTAAACGACGCCTTCCAGGTCTGCTGATTTCTGAGTGCCGACAGAAATGATGACGCTGGAGCGAGGGGTAATTGTGACCGTGTCTTCCGGCACATTCAAGGCGTGCTTCCTGGAGGAGTGTGCAGCAGTAGTGCTTTTTCTGTAGATAGTGTTATGGACTTTGATCTCAGGTCGATGACTGCACCATGAAGGCTTAAGAAGTCCATACCAAGGATGTCATATCTCGAGCGACGCTGCAGCACTACGAATTTCACGGGATAAATGCGGTTGTTTATGGTTAGCTCGCTGTGCAGACTCCCTCCGGCGTTACAAGATGACATCCAGCTATCCGGATTTCGGGGCCTTGCCAAGCTGTCCTAACTTTGTTCAGCTTTGATTGATGAATTGCTTTATTTGTTTCGTCGCACTACAGTTTAACAGGAGGTGGAAGGAAAAGCTGTAATGACGGCTTGAGGGGTCCTCCGCCCCTTTGTGAATAATGGCAGCAGATGAAGGACATCACAATATCATACATAACTGAAAACGTGGTTTATACATACCTTATACAACAAAGAAACCTTCTGCAATCTTCTGCACCTAATAAATTGCTACATAGTTTATACAACAAAAACAGCCGCTAATTCTGCGACACCTAAATGAGACACATTTATACCTTTGCTAATGTAATTATTTAGAATTCGCGGCATCAGAAATCGAAGCATCTGAAAACCATAATTAGTACGAAAGTAAAGAACGTTTCACATTTCTGTATTTCTTGTTTCATACTCCTTTTCCTTTAAGCAAAGATTCACCATCTCCGTAAACAAAAACTTTGAGCGTTTGCAGGTAAGACAGTACTCTCGTAGTAGTCTCTATTGATATAGGTAATATTTCAGCTCGTGCCTCATTGTCAGCTCGTCCGCACATTCACGCTCTTATCAAGCTCTCCAAAAAGATCGCCATGACCGCAATCTGGTCCAGGACACTTTTGCCGTCGGCTCCCTCATATGGCTGCGACAGCCATACGAGGGAGCTTGATCTGCTTGCTTGACCACTCTGCTTGCTTGACTCCCAAGTTTGCACCGAGGTATACCGGCCCTTACGGCGTCAAGTGCCCCTCCCTCGTCCCCTATGTAATTGAGCAGGTCAAGTCATCCGCGAAAGTCATCCGGTTCACGTCAGCCGGCTCAAGCCCTATTACGACCTTCCTATTTTCTCATCACCTTCATTCGCCAGGATGGCTCCTCTTCGTCACCGGGATATTGTAATGGTGAATGAGCAAGACAATCGCCCGTGGGGCGCTCTGTTAGTGAAAACCGCGAGCGCTGATCGCGAGCTGTTGGGGCTGAGCCTGTTGGACAGTTTTAACACGAAAGTGTTCTATGCAGGGGTCCACGAAGACAATTCTAACGTATTTCCGCCACGGAAACACGTACAGGTTCATAGGTCAAATAAAAAACCTTGAATACAGAAGTTCCGTAAGGTGGAGCCGAATCCACGACATGTCGGTCCGCGACAATAGGCGACGGACGCTCCAACCACTGCGCCACGGTCACACATGCAGGAGGCTTTACGAACCTGCCTTTTATTTCTCACACTTTTCCCTCGCAGTGTTCTTTGTTCGTGGGGTGGCGCTGACGTGTGGGAATGGCAGTATGAAGTAATGCATAACCTCAGCGATTAGCTCCAGCACGCACCGTTGCTACGTCGACCCATTCGGCGTAATTTTGCCAAAGCCTTACCCCGCGAGATTGTGGCCCAAGTCTCGGCAATAGCAATAATGCATGTTAGAAAAAAGCTCGGCGACGCACGCCTGGCTGTCACACCGCGCTTCCCGCTTGAACCGTGATAAATCACTGTCAGACTAGAGGGGAGACACAAATTCCGTCGCGTTTCCTGCCGCGTTTCGAGCTCGGCCATGGTGTGATCTATAGTGTGATCTTTCCGGTAACTCTTCAGCATGCCGCGGGATGGCGGCATTAGGCGAAGCTCAGTAAAGCAGCTCAGCGTCCCATAAACGGCACTCTTCTGGCTGTCCCACCGCTATATCTAAGTACGTTATCCTCGTGTGAATGGGACGGCCTGAGCAACACTAGTAGTAACGGAGATATGCAACTAGGCGTCAACGTCGGTGTGTCCACATCAAGCAGTTCTATATCTGCCAAACACCAATAGGCATTGTGCCAACTCTCGTATTTCAGTGTATAATAAACGTCCAACTACTTCTGCGAGAACGCGTTTCCCTTTTGTCTTACACCGATTCCAATGACGGAGGGATCAATCCTGGTTTTTTTCGCTGTGCCGGCTATCTGCCTGCTACCCGACGTCGTTCAATAAACCCCCTTCCAGTACGAAGAGATAGGACGTACGAACATACTGCCCGTACCACTTTCACCAGATGAGGTTGTCAGCGCACTGAAATGAATATGGGACAACAATACTTGCCCAAACGATGGAGTGGTAAATGCTCGCCACCTAATTGATTTTCCGTGGTGTGAAAGGTTATATTTAGGCTCCGTTACCGTGCATCAACGATACTTTGAGAAATCCTGTGCGTGCTACAGAAAACTATATGAACTAGAATTGACGTATGGACTGAACGGCGCTCCGAGGTGTTACGTATCGAGCCTGCCTAACGAAGTTGCCACAGTAGTAGGGCTCGAGCAAGTAGCGCTATTGCCTTTGCACGAAACCACATGTTTAACGTGTGGATGGTTTCCAAACGTTTCACGCCGTCGTCGTCACTTGCGCCGTCAGGAACGCGAAATTACTTCTTCAACGGAAGACAGGCATTCAACATTTCATTCAGTAGCGATTGTGCCACTGCCATGCTCAAACTCTCGCCATCCACAGTTCAGTTCTCTTGGACGTTGCAGGTCGAATCAACAAGCTCGAAACATGAATATCGAAAAGAATGCACACGTATGCTTCATGGAACGTCGAAGAATTCGGTGTTGCGAAAATTCGTTGAACAACAGTGCCGTTCGGAAGGTACAGGTGAAGTTAAGGTGAATTAATAGAGTGGAGTGCATCGTGGCCGTAACTGCACGTTTCATCGCCCTAACCATTTCGCTTCCGCTGGTCGAGGTCGAGGGTGTTTGCGCCATGCGGCGCTCCATAATATCCACAATAAGTGGCGCTAAGTGCAGTGCACAAGAAACTTTATGCTTTTATTTTGTTCTCGCTCAAGAATATTACACATTAAATAGAATCAAAGTGACTTACGAGCGTGAAAAAAAAGAATAACTCACGAGAGGACGTGAAGTGCAACTCGCTCCTCGTGAATTAGCAGCTGATCGTCGCTGTCACTCTCGGTGCTTTCACAGCCTTCTACATCCAGTGAAAAAACCTCGTCGCCAAGATGGTTTCTTTACACATCACTGCTGAAAGTGACCGGAAAAATTCCCGCCGCCGAAATACTTCCACCACTCTGCGTCACCATGTTTACAATTACAGAAGCGTCTGAGCTCCGAAAACATCTTGCCATCTTGCTCTCAAAACTTCAACAAGAAAATTGCTTGCAGTGTGTTGCCACCTATCAACAAACGTACAAAACGAAGCGGCGCAGTGCTGGCTATGAAAGCAACACACAGGTGAAGGACGGTGTTGAGAACTTTCGTTCCACGCTAGCCGCGGAGCGGACGTGTCCTCACATTATTTTAATGCAGACTCAATTTCGCTATTTTCTTAAGCGGCAAGCACGACATTTTGTACTGTATACTAAAGGCACGCCCACATAATGATATATATTTGCTTTTAAAATCGCTTTGGCAACGTGTAAATGTGTAAACAGTAGTGGAAATAAAGCAGACAGAGGAATAAAGCGGCAATCTTTTTTGGAAGCGCGTTACAAAACACATACTGCAGTGACCAGACCGGAAAAACAGTGCAGATACCTAAGTAATGTACGTGATGCAGAATGACAGCTAAGAAAGCACTTGTGCTAATAATCAAATTATTATTTCATAAATTCTTTGAATAAATGTAGGTGGAGGTAAAAATACGGTATGCCAAGATATTTTCTGTTAGGTAAACGCTTGCTCTACTAGATCTAGCATCAGTACCTGTCGTGTTAAAGTGTTAGAATAGTATTTGCATATGAGTTAATTCATTGCATTCAAGTTAAACTTAAATCCACGTGATCCTTCAAATCGCTGGTATGTAAAATCCACGCGACGCAAAGCTACCTCATTTCTGAACGCATCACATTTCGTTACGGAGCAAGGCGCAAAAGCCACAATGTAACAACATCAGAATTTGCGCGATAGACGCCGCACGCAGGGGAGTACGCGGCGCAGGACAGTGGCTAAGAGCAAGTGTAATGGCATTGGCGCAACTAAAAAGAAAAGAAATCGAGAAAACAAAAGGTACGTAGGCTGGGCGTAGACGTCCGCGTGCTTGTCTTCCTGATCTTGTACCCTCACTGGATGACTCTGGCGTAAAAATAAAATAACGTCACTGCCCCTAGACTTATTCAGATGGCTTAGTGGCAACTGTGCCAGCTTGAGAAGCGGAGCTTGGCCAGCGAATATTGTTTCGCACGGCTGAGTTGCGATAGAAGTATTTTTTATCTTAAGATACACGATACATTATCGAATGTGTCGGAAATACAGGTACAGATACTCGTCTTTCGAGACGTATCGCGATACAGGTACAAGATACCCATAGAGCATCTAAGATAGTATCTATGATACATGTATCTTCGATACTGCCCAGCACTGAACACAGACGAACAAGGGAGCGGCTGCCGCAGCTGCCAGTAAGCCGTCTGCTGACTCTTCTCGTGGGGGTTCTCCTGACATTCGCTTGGTGGCGTGCCATTCTATGGTCATTCCGAATAGAAATGCGGCCCTCGAAGGTGCGCCGGTCATAGGCGTATTTGTATGCGCCGTTTTCCAATAACTGAAGCTCTCTCGATCAGCCGTTTCTGATATGGCAATCTGATCTTTTATCGAGGTTACTCGTCAATTCACGTTACCACAATTCATTGTTGCCTGGATGTGAACGCATGACCGTTGTTTTTGTCTGCAGCTGGTGAAATATTACATATGAGGTATGCGGATTAAGGTACAATTCCCGGCATGGATAACGGAAATAGTTATGAGGGAGCATTAAGGAAAGAAAGAAAGAAAGAAAGAAAGAAAGAAAGAAAAGAAAAGAAAGAAAGAAAGAAAGAAAGAAAGAAAGAAAGAAAGAAAGAAAGAAAGAAAGAAAGAAAGAAAGAAAGAAAGAAAGAAAGAAAGAAAGAAAGAAAGAAAGAAAGAAAGAAAGAAAGAAACATACAAAGAAAGCCAGGCACGCACTTGCAAATCTTTGCTAGCCCCCAAGTTCCCAGTGTGGCAAGCACTCCTTCAATTTCCGACTAATATGTCGTCGTGATCTCGCTTATTTGAAGCCGTATATAAGGTGCCCCAACCACGCGTCCCGCAGATCATTCGCTAACGGCCCGGCCAACACATGACCGTCTTTGCCGTACGTTTTCTTCTTCTTAATAAGTATGTTCATGAGCTTTCAACCCGCAAAAGACACCCCTCCACACCAGAGAGCAACTTAGCGTGCCAGGCCGACTGGCAGTACTCTGTTAGAATGTTTTTGTCTCAAGAGGTGATTTCGTGGCGGCCCAAGGTTACCCAAGCATTTCTCTTTGTGAGGCACCCCGTGCGGTCAGCATTCGTTAAAACATAACTGCAGAAAAAAAAGTTCTATATTCAGAATCGGGGTCCAGATTTTAGTCACCATCGAAATTGGCAGCGATGTGTTTTTCGCATCCTGACGCCTAATTCCTCCATATATACGATGCTGGGAAGGCCTTGTTTCAAATGGCAATTTTATTTATATTCCATTTCACAAGCTGTTGGCAGCACTGCCAAAGGTAGGGCTCTCTCGTCCAATCAGGGCGGCAGAGGCAGTGCAAATAGTACCTCAAATATTTTAACAATCCAGGACTATCTTGGAAAGTACACAGAAACTCGAAATGTTGCCGTATTTATTACGTACAGAGTTTTTTAATCATTCGTAAATTATTAGAGAACGCCTGCATGGATGCAGCTCTGCGGAGGCTTGTTGTGCGATGGTGATCAGCCGCGTTTCGGCAACATGGCGTCGCCCGATTTGGTTGTGTCTCTGCAACATGCCCCTAAAGTAGTGTCGCCAGTGAGCCATCCATCGAATGTGCTGTGGTTTTCCCAAGCTGGCGTAGCAGATAGCTTTCAGCGTTCGTAAAGCCATTCGCGCAGAATGCAGGGACAGTGCAAGTCGGGATTTACTTATAAAAACTTATAAAAAGGACGGCAAAACACCCAGGTGAGCGAGCGAAGGCTCTATCGGTGGAAAACGAAGACAAAGAGCGCGGGCAGAGCTCTACCATCGAAGATGCGTTCTTGTGGGAAAGGTTGTGATCAGGGGAGGAGGCTAGACATTTTTTACCTGAGCGCCTTGCGAGGGGTGGTGCATGGGATTTTTGGAGACTTGAAATTCCAATTATCGTCATGGTGGTGCAGCATTTCATAGAGGGCGAGACGCTACCGACCGTGTCCATTACGACGATTCAGAGGATGCTGAACAAGCTTGGCTTCAAGTAGAAGAAACACTCTCAGAACGCACTTCTCATAGAAGCGACGCACATTCTGCAGTGTCGCCGCAGGTAACTGAGCGAAATGGCTGTGCGGCGACGCCAGGGCAGGCCAATTTTTTTCGTCAATGAAACGTGGGTCAACGCCGGCCACACGAGCAGTCGGGTGTGGATGGGTGGCACTGTCCAGTCTACGCACGAACACGTGAATCTGGTCTGTCGACTGGTCTTCGAAACCCCAGTGCCAAAGGCGGCAGACTGATTGTCATGCACTGCGGCATTTCGTCGAAGCAGCAGCGGAAGTCTTCTGAGCTAAAAAAAGCTCAGGCGAAGACCACGAATAAAGGAACGGGGACCAGAATGAAAAATCGTTCTTCCAGATGTTGGTCCCACTTCTACCACCAGGCAGTATTACAGTCATGACACAGGTTGAAAGCGCAAAAAGACGAAGACAGAGAAGAGGCTTG
This sequence comes from Rhipicephalus sanguineus, assembly GCF_013339695.2. Classification (NCBI taxonomy): domain Eukaryota; kingdom Metazoa; phylum Arthropoda; class Arachnida; order Ixodida; family Ixodidae; genus Rhipicephalus; species Rhipicephalus sanguineus. Next base: position 141,442,696 of record NC_051183.1, read on the forward strand.
ACACACACGAGCGCTGACTTACAACAGTATTTTATTCGACGAGTGTTCGACGAGTATTTATTCGAGTATTATTCGACGAGTATTATTCGACGAGTATTATTCGACGAGTGTTTTATTCGACGAGTATTTTATTCGACGAGTTTTTACGACGAGTGTTCAGTTGTGAGTAGAAATAGAAATAGGCTAACCCGCGAGATTATTGAGGCGGAGTTAATTGATAGATTAGGCGACGCATGTGTATCACAACCGTCTATTGCTCTTTCTAGGAAAGAATTATGTTTCTTGCGTCGGGAGATGAATTTTGTGCCGACAGCGCACACGTGATGTCTCACGGCTTCCGTGCTATATATGTGGTTGCCTGGTTCCGAATAAAATACTGTTGTAAGTCAGCGCTCGTGTGTGTCAAGCCTCTTCTCTGTCTTCGTCTTTTTGCGCTTTCAACCTGTGTCATGCCAAACCAACAAGCCCAAACAGCTACCCTAGTACAGTCATGAATAACGCGCCATATCCTGTAAAGCAAGAAAAAGGACCGCGCATAAGTAGCCTCCAAAAAGGACATACAAGCTTGGCTTGTATGTCCTTTTTGGAGGTGTTGCGTGAAGCAGCGACATCGCGAAGGCGGAGCTCATGAAGCCTGTCGAGAATGTGCTGCTCTCAAGCGCGGACCGATACCGTGTGGACGACATCGCTGAGGCTGCTAGCCACCCCATTGTGCACCTGCGACCCTACCATTGCCAACTTAACCCAATCGAGCATTTTTCGAGCCATGTCAAGGGCTTCGTAGCGACTGCAAACAAGACGCTTGAGCATTTTATCAATCAGGAAGGTGTGCTGAGAAATAGGAACACTTCAGCGCTGATGTTAAGACTTATCCAGATGTTGTAATCAACCTCGAGGACGAAACAATGAGCAGTTCAGATTCAAGTTGTGATGAGGACAATGGCGTGTGAATCCTCCTAGGAGCCTCACGGCAATCATTACATGTGTGCATACAGGTCACGATCATTCAGTACTATCGCAGTGAGCAAGGCAAAATTAGAACGGATAACGGAGAACAGCTCCCAATTGATTGACTCAGTCATTATTTCGTTGATTGACCTAATGATAGATTTAAATTAATTGGTAGATTCAATGACTGACATGACATGACAAGAACTTTCTTTCACTCCTGAGGAGCCCAGATCAAGACAGCTGGAGGCTCCGCAAGATCTAGTTGGTGGCTCCGCCGACGATGGGACGGGGAGTCGAAGTCCCGCCACGATGCCGTGGGCCCTCTCGAGGGCCTGGAGTTCAGTGTAGAGATTGACTTAAGTAAGTATTTTTTATACACGTTGCATAAACATTTGAAAAAATTAACGCAGACGTGAAAAGAACTCAGAAGAACAGGTGATTATCAATAGTTAGAAGATGTCGGTCCAGTTCCCATGGAACGGAAGTCGGCTCGTCCAAATATAAACAGAACAGATCAAAAATATACGAAGCGCCACCAGCTACAAGCATGAAAAAATTAAGCACTATAGACACCTTTTTCGGCACTTGTCAAATTCACAATGATGTTGTGCGATCTGTCATGATTGGCTGAGGGCGCCCATACCTTCCACAGTGCTGCCAACAGTTTGCGGAACGGAGTACAACACTCTTTTGAACAACACGCTCCCCCAGCACCACGCTCCCTGCATCAGTTCACAGCAGACTTAAAGGGCACCATTTCATGAATTTCGTTTATATTACAGTTCTTTGGTTAAAAGAAAGAAAACGGAAATGTTTCTTTTACAGCGAAAGCTGTTATGAGATCATTTCACCGGCCATTTTTGGCGCCGTAGTTGTCCGCCGCCGCCGCCGCCGGTGTCCGTAACCAGTATCGCTCGAAATAAGAAAAAAAACGAAATAAGAAAAAATTCCAGGATAGAACGAGGTTCGAACCTGGGCCCGCTGCGTGTGAGCCCAGTATTCAACCTCTGAGCCATGCCGGCGGTTGAAACTGCTTTGCAAAAAGGTCCTATACAGGCTTCGTGTCGGGAACGAACCACATTAGCATATGCAATATAGCGTGGTAGAAGAGTAAAATAAGCACCAAGCGTCGCACAACGCGAATTCTATAACCAGGCGTCACACAATGCGAATTGCGCAACGAGTAGGTTGTTGATTGCTTCCAACCCATTACAAAGGTCTCTGCCATAATTCTTCGTCGTCATCAGGCACAGCATCAACAAAGTGCGCATAATGCCTTGCATGCGTTTAGCAGATAGCACGGCTCTCCGTAGAATGACGAAAAATGGCACAGTGCCTGCTGCCCTACTTCTCAAAAATTACAATGATTTATAGCGTAGTGGGTTCCTCGCAAGTGCACTTGTATTGGTTGCCAAGGAAGCCCATAAGCGCATGATCCATTTCCTCGGGGTCTCAGTAAAGTTCTTCGCACCCCTCCCCCGTCTCTCTCCCACGTCAGCGTATGTTATACAGCATGACGGCAGAGGGAAATAGCGACCGGGCGTCACCCAGTGCAAATTACATAACTGGTGGGCCGTTTAAAGCTTCCAACCCATTACAAAGGGCTGAGCCGTAATTCTTCATCGTCATCAGTCGTCGCGTCAACAAAGGTGCACATAATCCCTTACAGACGTGTAGCTGGTGCCTCGCTTCTCCGCAGAATGACGAATAATGCCTTAGTAGGCGCTTCCCAACTTCACGAAAATTTGATTTATGGCGTAGTGGGTACCTTTCTAGTGTACTTGTATTGTAGCCCCAAGAGAGCTTACAACGGGCTCTTGAAACGCCGCTCTTCCAGCTTTCGCTGTGACTGTGCTGCGGTTTCAGCGCAGGCCTGGCGTTTTTTTGCGATGCTCTTTGTGACATAGGTTACAACGACAGCATTTTATATATTTAGTCGAACGATGCAGTGCAACCAGATTGAGGACTGAGGCTTTTCAGGAAGACGTAAGCCAGGTATGCCCTTCCATGTTTGGCTCCATCGACACGCCGTGCGGCTGACTATCAATCCTAGGAGTAGCGAAACACCCCATACGCACCATAAATCAATATGCGAATTCGCCCTTGGCCGAAATTGCAGGTATGTGCTCAGTGTGGCATCATCTGTTGACTCAAAACGAAACTAATAAACGCTCACGATGACGCCAGCGCAGCGTCCAGCGTTGAGCAGCTATACTCAATCTCACAAGCTGGTTGCAGCACTGTGGAAGCTACGGGGCTGCTCAGCCAATAGGAAGCGCTAGCACACCTCACGATGTATTCATCCGCGCCTCGTCGTCTGCTCGGCGTCCCCGTAGCCCTAACGCGTTGTGCGAATAGCACATGTAAGCAACCAACGCTCTTAGCGTTGGGCAGCAACGGCAGCGCCGGAAAAAAAAGAAAGAATAACATAGAAGCACACGTCGACGCTGGTTCCTTGCGCCTAAAAATTAAGAAGTCGCCTTCGAGATCTGCGTGGCCCGTAAGTTATAAAACGACGCTTGCGTTTGCGTTATACTTGCGCCCCGGTGCTTCGACAGCAATGTATTCGTGTAATAATAATATCTGGGGTTTAACGTCCCACAACCACGATATGATTATTAGAGACGCCGTAGTGGAGGGCTCCGGAAATTTCGACCACCTGGGGTTCTTTAACGTTCACCTAAATCTAAGTACACGGGCCTCAAACATTTTCGCTTCCATCGAAAATGCAGCCGCCGCGGTCGGAATGTGTTCGTGTCTATTTTGCGCTGTTTCCAAGATTCATTCGCAAACTCTCGGCGACAAGGCTTAGCAGGCATGGCTGAACAAACAACTAATATTAATAATAAGGAGAAAACGTTCCTGATATTTTGTCTTCAGCGCGAGATGGTACAAAGCGATAGCAGATTACATCGTTTATTTATTTCTGTAAGGGCAGTGGGCAAGTAGCAAGCGCGAGTTCGGATCAAAGCGGGCGATCGCGTCAGCATGGGCGCTGCCATGTTCGTTCGTGATCACAATTATCGAACGTTGTCGATGCAATGATTATGTTCGTGAGGTACATGCGAATATTGCTTAGCACATCACGTATTGCTGTGACGTAGCGCGTAGCACCTGCACAATTTAATGCAATTACAAACGGAACTCTGTTTTGCTGTGCAAGCATGTGGTTTGTTTACACCTAGTAGCTTCCACTGTACTGCAACCAGCTTGTGAGATGGAGTACAGAGTTACTGTATATGCTCCCTACGGGATGATATGGTACCCAAAGGTAGCATATACAGTAGCTATATGAAGAGCTTGCGATGAGCGCCCGCAAGTGGTGTATGACTGAACTCTGGTTGCACCTAGAGCGCCTCGATGCGCGCGCCCCCGCATAAAGTGGTGTCAGCCTTTGAAAGGGCAGGTTCCGCCTCCTCGGCCTTGGCAGCAGCGTGGCCCCCATTTTGGATCCCCCGCCTGGTCACTTGTGTATTGCGCGCGTGCTGTTGTTAGGTCGGTGCTCGTTTCTCTCAAGTTTTACGCGCTCACGACCGTCACCATTACCGGGTGTTGCGTACCGCAAAGCAACAAAAATTCAGGAACGCTGGAAGCTGTATCGTTACCCAAGAGACCCGAAAAGAAGGTTTCTTTGGACAGTAAAAATCAAACGCGACAAGTGGCATTCGAAGACCATCATCCATTTGCAGCGTAAGCTTCCAGCTAGTATTTCGAATTGACATGCAAGCAAAACTTGTGCCGGTGTCAACCTTGCATTACAAATGGACACACTGATATCAGCTGTATGCTTAAAAGATTTTAGTTCAGGTGTGTATAATTCCTGCTATTTACTTCGTAAACATTCCTTACTGCACTTCGTTGGTCCTGTATCTGCCTTTGATGTTTGCTTTCGCTATTTTTGTGATGTGAAATTTATCATGAAATATATTATGCGTGTTTGTCTGTAGATCATATCCTTTATTTCTAATAATATTTATTTGTGGGATTTACGTCCCAGAACCACGATATGATTATAAGAGACGCAGTACTGGAGGGCTCCGGAAATTTTGACCATCTGTTCTTTAACGCGCACCTAAATCTAAGTATACGGGCCTCTCGCGTTTTGCATCCGTGGAAATGGGGCCGCTGCGGCCGGGATTCGATACCATGACCTTCGGGTCAGCAATCGAGCTCCATAACCACTAGAAAACCACGGCGGCTTCTTGTTTTCTATATTCCTTTCCGTGGTTTAGGTACGCCTTCTGTGCTGTCTGATGCCCATGTATGTATGTGTGCAGTTAAATATTTTTACAGCGAAAGCTTTTACGAGATCACAACAAGGGCCGTTTTTGGCGCCGTAGTCGGCCCCCGCCGCTACCGTTGTCCGTAACCACTATCGCACGAAATAAGAAAAAACACTAGACAAGAAAAAATATCGGGGATAGAACGAGGTTCGAACCTGGGCCCTCTGCGTGGGCGCCCGGTGTTCTACACCAGAGCCATGCCGGTGCTTGAAACTGCTTTGCAAAAAAATGTAGTGTGGCAAAAGAGTGACATACCAACCACGCATCACACAACGCGAATTCTGTAACCAGGCGTCAAACATTGCGAATTGCGCAACGAGTGGGTTGTTGAATGCTTCAACGCATTACAAAGAGCTCTGCCATAATTCTTCATCGTCATTAGCCAGCGTCAATAAAGGACACATAATGCCTCACAAGTGTCTAGCGGGTACCATGGTTCTCCGCAGAGTGACGAAAAATTGCATAGCGGCTGTTTCCCTACTTCACAAAAACAATGATGATTTAGAGCGTAGTGAGTTCCTCGCAAGTGCACTTCTATTGGTTGCCAAGGGAGCCAATAAGGCTCCCATGATCCATTTCCTCCGGGTCTCAATACAGCTAATTCTCTCTTTCTCTTCTTCTCACGTTAACGTATGTCATAAAGCGTGGTGGGAGAGTTAAACAACGACTGGGCATCAGAAAATGCGAATTACGTAACTAGTGGTTCGTTTAAAGCTTCCAACCTATTACAAATGGCCCAGCCATAATTCTTCGTCGTCATCAACCATCGCATCAAGAAAGTGCACACAATGCCTCACAAATGGTACGTCGCTTCTCCGCAGAATGACGAATAATGTCCTGGTGGGTGCTTCCCAACTTCAGTGAAATTATTTGTGGCGCAGTGGGTACGTTGCTAATGTACATGTATTAGTAGCCCCAAGAGAGTTTTCAACGGGCTCTAGAAATGCCGCTCTTCCAGCTTTCGCTGTGACTGTGCTGCGCTTCCGCGCAGGCCTGGCGTTTTTTTATTCTTCACTGTTACTGCGTTTCCAGGTTATCTTTTTCTCTTGTCTTAAATCATTACGCAGTTCAAGTTTTTTAACCATTCACGATCACTCTGAAGCGACTAGTGGCAGTCCTCAGCAAATTCTGCCATGGAGTACTTTATTCGTGTAATTGCTTCTGTCAGCACAGCATCAATGCGCACAAATAGTAACACGCACACACACAAACTAAGTATTTAAATTATTTGAGCAAGCATAATGCATTTCAGAAGGGTTGCTGATCGGGCGAGTTGGTTGAAGAACCAACTCGCTAGAACCAACTCGTTAGCGCTTACCTATCTGTACGCCTGTGTCGTGTCCCTTTCTCTTATGCACAGCGCTAATAGACGCTACGTTCATTATTTATTTATTTATTTATTTATTTATTTATTTATTTATTTATTTATTTATTTATTTATTTATTTATAATATGTGCCGTGAATGCTCATACAGAAGTGCGCATACAAACAGCACTCGCGAAGCGTCATTACGAAGAAGACGAATGAAAACAATGAGACGACGGGACAGCATTGTGTACAGTAGAGCCGCTGTGTCACTAAAAGAATACAAGAAACAAAGTCAAGTTGCACAATGAGTACCTCATGGAAAACCAGCTGATACAATAAAAACTCACAGCGCCATTTATGCATTAACTGAAGAGGACTCGAAGGCGAAAGCCATCTTCTTCTTCTCAGTCGATGTATTAATCCTGTCCCGCCATCCACCGAAAGCTTTGCGCACCTAGCGTGGTTTTGCATTGCCTCCAGGATCGGAGGCACCTCACCTGGTTTTGGATTGCCTCTGCGATCGGGCCACTTTTGTTTGACCAAGCTAGCACGTCAGGAAACGACAGCATCATGTGACGCCACACCAAAATTCGTGACGTCATATGGTGACGTCATCACGTGACGATGATTTTTTGCATCACTTGTCCCCGACGCCGCGAAACGCCAACGACGACGGTCAAATTTCGCGTTTTATGAGGCATTTAAGGCTTTTGCCTTAAAAAAACAAAACAACGTCCGCCTCGGTGGTACAGTGGTTACTGTAATCGGCTGCTGACTCGAAAATCGCTGGTTCTATCACGACTGCGGCGGTCGCATTGCGGTGGAGGTGTAATGCTAGAGGGCCGTGTACTGTGCGATGGCAGTGCAGGTTAAGGAACACCAGATGGTCAAAATTCATGGAGCCCTCCACTACGGCGTGCCTCATAATCATACCGTGGTTTTGGCACACAAAACACCACTTATTATTAATAATAAAAGAGACAAACAAAGACGCAGTGGATCTGCCGCGCAGAATACAAGACAGTAAGAGAAAAACTCAATAACATGGGCATGCGTTTGGGCATTCAAAAAAAAAAGCTGCAGGTACAGAAAGGGGGGGGGACGCACATATACCGCGCGTATGCAATGTTTTATGGCATATTATACAACAACGTATTCATTGTTTTGATAAGAACACCGATGCCGATACAAATGCGGCCACATATTGTGAGCAAGAAATGTCAGCTATAATACCGAAAAAGAAGCTTTCATTTCATTATAGCAGGATATTTGCACCACACTGCCCCTCGGCCCTTTATCCTATGTTCAATACGTATGATGCCATTTATAATAAACAGAGTAATTTTTTGAAACTCAGCAAAATAAGCCACCTTAATCGCGCTTTAGTAGCTTCGCAACATTAAAATGTGTGTGTTGACATACACACATTGCTGTTGAAGCTGAGATGGATATAAATACTTTAAACGATTATTTGTGTTTTTGGAATGCAGCGTTTACGAGAAAACTAAGTAAGGCTTTAAACTTAATTGTGTCGTTTCCAGCGTAAGGAAGAGAATTCGTTTTCCACTTGTCTACGTCTACCTCTAGTGCATACCACATACACATGCCGTCAGTTTACATGAATTACATGCTCCCTAATAAACATTTAGGCAACAACAGCACTAAAGGCTGTCCAAGCTTCAAAAATGAAAAGGAGAAGACAAAAACCGGCATATCTCACGCAATGTGGGAATTGATATAATGCAATGCAGCCAGCAAAGAGCTGCATATATCGTCTTGTCTGTCATTGAGGCAAACGAAGTCATTCATGTCGTGACATCTAGTTCGCTATATATCGCAAGTTTGTCATGCATGCACGCATGTACAATCTGCTATATGCCGTGCTAATGAAACGTATATGCTGGTATATATACTCGATGCCTGACCTGCTATTAATGTTTGTCACGCACTCCTGTCATGCCATACAAATTTTGGTATATATGCAGTTAACAAAATGGCCGCGAGCGCACCATGACAGTGGCGTTTAAACCATACCCTACATGACATGCATGCCATGATTTTCATATGAACTCCTCCTATTTATGTTTGTCACACAGTCATGTTGCGCAATGCCAATTTTGATGTGGATCAAGCCAGCGAAACGGCCGCCAGCGCACGATGAGCGTGGCACGTAAGTCAGGCTGTAGATGACATGCGTGTCATGATTTTGATATTAACACCTGTTATTGATGTTCGTCACACAGTCACGTCGCGACATACCAATTAGGTGTATATCAACTAGCGAAGCGGCTGCCAGCGCAACATGAGCGTGGCACGTAAGTCATGCTGTACATGACATGCGCGTCATGATTTTCATATGAATTGTTATTTATGTTCTTCACACAGTCATGTGACGCAATACCGATTTTGGTGTGGATCAAGCTAGCGAAATTTCCGCCAGCGCACCATGAGCGTGGCACGTAAGTCAGGATGTACATGACATGCGTGTGATGATTCAGATACTAACACCTGTTATTTATGTTCGTCACACAGTCACGCCGCGATATACTAATTTAGGTGTATACCCAGGCAGCACGCCGCCATTGGACCGATCTTGGCCCAACGTCGGCAAAATGACGGCAGCAGTATGGGCCCCACGTCGGCAAATCACGCTCGCGCAGCTTTCACCCGCATTGGCCCGATGTTGGCTAGCCGCCGTTGGGCCGATGCGGGCTTGCCGGCTTCGGGCCGACGTGGGCTAGCCAGCGTCGGTCCGAGACGGGCCTGCCGTTATTCAGCCGATGATGGCAAGCCGTCATTAGGCCTATGTATGCTAGCTGATGCTGCCGTGGTGTCGGTCTCGCCGACGTCGGGTAGCCGCCGGCGTGACCGTTTACACGCGTTATTATGTTTTAGCAGAGGTGGCTTACCATGCGTTAAGTACGGTAGTACTGTACCGTCGTGGTCTGTACGTAACTAGTTTGTATGGGGACACCGGCGGTAGTTGCTCGATGCGTAAAGTAACTTGATCAGCCAGGCTGATACACGTGTTATAAAGTAACATGGCTGCGTGCCAACCACGGCAGTTCGGTATTACTGTGGTTACTGTACTGTAAGTCAGCAGCGCTAAAATAGACTATTCGCGGCCCAACGGCATTCATCGACTACCATTGGTGCCATATGCGAAAAATGCTTCCTAATTAGAACGACTGCTCCACTGATGTCTTAGTGTGCGATTAAGACCCACAATTCTGTCGAACCGTGCAAGGCCGAGAACGAAAGTCAATATTGTCTCTAACACAACTAAATTGATGAAAGGCCTGCTGCACCAACTACGGAAGCGTCTGAGAAATTAAGGAGCAACACATTTGCAAGGTGAAAAACTCAAATTTATTCACAGACATGAACACACGCCAGCAGTTCTGGAATAATTATGCCATAAAGGAATATCTAAACATCTATAGATACCGTAGCCAACATCTAAAACAACCCCACAGCCACCGTATTCCTCAAAAAAAAGCAGGACAATCCTAATCGAGAATGGGGTCAGGCGTAAAATCATAGGCGTGAGCAGGGTTCCCCTTCAGAGGGGGGGGGGCGAAGGTTCATTGCGGCGCCCCCCTCCCTATTAAGTCAATGTGTTTGCCAGACCTTGCGCCCTTCTCTTCTTAGGTGACTACGGGGGCCGGCCGCCCCCCTGCCCCACTGTGCGCACGCCAATGCGAAGAGTTACAATCTCTTCAACGTTACGCGCGGCACATTCACTATAAATATTGAATGAACTAGAACGGGCAAAAATAGGAATAAGGATTAACGAAGAATATGTTAGCTACTTGCATTTTGCGGACGATATCGCGCTTTTCAGTAACGACGGTGCTGAAGCACGAAAAAAATTCTGAAGATATAAACGAAGGCAGCATTAAAGTAGGATTAAAGACGGACCCGTAGAAAAGAAAGATAATGTTAGGCGGCTTGCCGAAAAAGCGAGATTAAGAGTGGCAACTAGACTAGAAGATTGTGTATACGCGTGAGCTAATTACGAGCAGAGGAACACCCCCCCCCCCCGACGTGTATTAAATTCACCAAGGAACGGTACGCATTCGCAACACATGACAGGCAATTAAATTAGCGGTATCCTTGAAGCGCAAATTCCAATTTTTTCCGTGATAACTTAAGGGCCAAAAAGATGGATAATCTGCTGCACGCGACGCGAAATCATTGCGAGCGGTACCACAAGATCCAATGAACTCTACATCTAAACAAGATAGACACGCACGCATTCCTAATCTAAAGGTAAGATTGTAACAGAAAGGAATCGTGCATAAAAATCACTCACGTGTGCCCGTTGGATCGCTAAAAACACGAGCGAATAAAAAATGCAAGCGCACCATATCAGAATACACAAAACACGATGGTCAATAGTAAATACGCGATAAGAAGAGTACAAAAATATGATACTTGACGAAAGCCAGCAAAAGAACGGGACACGAGAAAAGGCAGACACACACACCGCTGGAACTAACAACTGTGACTTTATTGAAGAAAATCATTCAACCAAGAAACCTCACAACGCATGAGCAGCACGTCTGTATCACCTACAACGTCACCCGGTGAAAGATTACGCAATCATCTTTCTTGCCATCGTTGCAACACACTAAATTCCTTGTCAATGAGGCAAATTGACGGTGTGCTTATACATCTACCTCCGCTTTTCCTAATGTAGTATGCCTCCACAATTTCCCGTTCTTCTTTGCCATTTCCTCTTCCCAGATAAGTGACATTACTGAAAAGCGGGTAGCAACCGCATTCCCGACAGTGACGTGCAAGTTTTTCTGTGACATCCATGTTTTTCTTCAAAAAAGTCACAGTTGTTAGTTCCAGCGGTGTGTGTGTCCGCCTTTTCTCGTGTCCCGTTCTTTTGCTGGCTTTCGTCAAGTATCATGAACCATCTGGCCCAGATCTCAACTCTTCCGCAAAATTCTGATGGCACGTAACAGTAGTGAACACGTGGCCTTATATGAGGTGAGCGAGTTCAACATGGAAGCAGGGGGCCACTGGTTTCTCGCTGCGGTGATCTCTGCCGAAAACAATGCCGGAATCCTGCCGCGTATCCGTCTCGTGCACGATTTTGACTTTCCACCGCACATGTCCACACACCGCACTTCTTGAAGAATTCTGTTGGTCGGAGTGAAAAAAACCTGCTCCCGCAGATACGATTGTCCCTCCGTCGGGACGGCTACCCTACCCTGCCTGGTCAAGCGAGTTTCGCGACAATGACGCTGAACGAGGGGAACGGAGGGAGGGAGGTGGGAGTAGAGGTTCAAGAAGACGAAAAAAATCGAATTATCATTCTTGAAAGCACAGCTCAGCCTACCACAATGGCGTGCGATCCCCCCAGCATGTCTATGGGCATGCCGTTCGAGAAAGGCGGTCGTCGAATTTTCAATGCATCACTTGTTGCCACATGTCGCTACATGAAAACTTTGCGTACACCACGTTGGAGCCGCATTTTTCATCGTATTTCACGCGCCATAATAATAATTTTATGCGACTGTTTCTGAAAGCACGTGGGAAGCAATCGTTGAGCGAGATTTTTACTTGAAAAAGATATGTATGTCACAAAATGGGCGGCAACGAAGTGCAAATACGAACTGACAAACACGTGGAAAGCACGTGTTTGTCAGTTCGTTAAAGATGGTCAGCGGGCTAGTTGATTTGGAAACATTCAAACGACAAAACGTGTCTTCACTTCGCCAGGTATTTTTTGCACCATACCTATTTTTCTCAAGTAATGAACCAACTAGCTCAGCAACACTCCTTGCTCAGCTTTTTACTATTTTCATAAAGTAAAATTATGTGATATCACTGAAGCAAATGCGCTTGTTACGCTTGCCCCAAGTGTAAACACACAGATCGGAAACTGTCCATGGAGCATATGAGCGCTCGCGCCACACATTCAGCGGCTGAAAGGATATAGCGCTATAAATATGATGACAGGTTCGATTTATGCACAGAATTAGTATTCACATAAAACTTCTTCCGCTAAAAGCATTCGTGCGGGAATGTTTGGGTGAATTTTGATGCTGGATACATTAGTGAAGTCGGCCGACCAGTGGCAAAAACATTTACAAAACAGAAGTACTTCGAATTTGGCCCATGAAGGTAATAGCATGTGTTATAACGTTTCAACATTTTTGATAGCATTGAACAACTGGTCAACGAAGTGGCCATCTAATTTGTGTCAGTTATTCTTCTAAAGACCACCTTCTCTTGGTAGAAAAGTGACTGTGCTAGTGATAGTTGTTAGTCATTGTCATAGCCGAAACTAATAAGAGAATGCAAGCTATTCAGTCGGCGATACTTCGCGCCCCGAGTTGTACGTGCGGCATTAGCACGGTACAATATTTGAACTTTGTTATTTGTGGTAGTACAGAAATCCACGTAGCGGCATTCTGCAGCTTAAGCTACAAATATTCAAGCACCTAATGCTCTATTGCATCACGATTGTATCCTAGGCGGGCGAGCTGCCGGGCTTCCTCGGCGGGCTGAAGGTAGAGTGCAACGTCGAGGTTATTCTCGTCACTGACGCCCGGCAACACGGCGTCCAGCGTCGTTGAGGGGCTTCCGTGAACTCGTTTGAACGGCGTCATAACACTGCCGTGTTAACTTCACGTTCTGTGCGGAAGATATTATGGCGTCCCATGTCATGTGTTCGACGTACAGTACATTGCCAGCATGTCAGCGAGGGTTTCATTAGCCGCTCGGTGAGGCCATTCGCCTGCGGCTGATGTCCGTCGTTGACTTGTGTGCCTCTATTTCAAGATGGTATGCGTTAGTTCGGCCGTAAAAGCCGTACCTCTGTCGGTGACGAGGACTTTTGGAGCGCCGCGACGCAGGAGGACGTTCTCAACAGGGCATGTATAACTGTCTGAAGGGAGACAAGAAAGTTCCAACATCGTCGATAATCCATCGGCTCCGCCGATGTCAGCTGAAGCACGGTAGAATTACGGCATGCTCTGCCCAATGTTGCCACTGAAAACCATCGGCTCCGCCGATGTCGGCGGAAGTACGGCAAAACGGCGGCTAACTCGGCCCAATGTTGCCGGTGAAAGCCATCGTCTAAGCCGATATCGGCGGAAGAACAGCAAAACGCCGGCGAACTCGGCCCAATGTTGCCGGTGAAAGAAATCGGCTAAGTCGATATCGGCGGCAAGACGGCAGAACGCCGAGAAACTCGGCCCAATGTTGCCGGTGAAAGCCCAACATCGGCTGAAAGGCGGCAAAATTGGCCCAATCTTGCCGGCGAGAGTCAACAGCTCCGCCGATTTCGGCGCCAGGCTGGCAATGCTGGCCCGAGGTGGGGCCGCGCACAGCCGCCGTAAAACCAATATCGGCCCGACGTTGTGTGCAGCCTGGGTATCAAGCTAGCGAAACGGCCGCCAGCGCACCACGAGTGTGGCACGTAAGTCATGCTGTATATGACATGCGTGTCATGATTTTGATATTAACTTCTGTTATTTATCTTCGTCAAACAGTGACGTCGCACAATACCAATTTCGGTGTGAATCAAGCTAGCGAAACGGCCGCGAGCGCACCATCAGCGTGGCACGTAAATCATGCTGTACATGGCATGCGTGTCATGATTTGCATGTCAGGACCTGTCACCTATTTTCATCATACACTCTTGCCACGTCATACCAATTTTGGTATATATCAAGTTAATGAAACGGCCGCAGCAGCACCAACACTGTGGCATGTAAATCGTGTCGTTCATGACCTGGATGTCATGATTTTCATGTTATGATCTGTCATTTATGTTCTTCATACAGTGATGCTACGCCACGCTAATTTTGGTGTACAACCTATTGTATCGTTGAGCTACATTTGATGCAGCAGCAAAACGACATCCGACGGGCGAAAGAACAGCGACCTTTATTTGAGGCTCGATTATATAGGCAGGCCAACACGTGTGGCCAACGATAAACAGAAAGGGCGTATTTTGCGCCGAGTAACTAAAATACAGAACACTTTGGCGCATGTCATATCACATGGCGATACCCCTATTAACGAAACATCCAGGAGAGCACAAAGTCGTAGGCGGCTCGGTAGATAGATAGATAGATAGATAGATAGATAGATAGATAGATAGATAGATAGATAGATAGATAGATAGATAGATAGATAGATAGATAGATAGATAGATAGATAGATAGATAGATAGATAGATAGATAGATAGATAGATAGATAGATAGATAGATAGATAGATAGATACGCTCAAAGTCGCAGAAGTTCGCTAAGAAATGCTTCGCATTTAAAACTCGCGAGCGTGCACCTATTTCCGGGCGTATCCGCGTACCGCAAGCGCGTTGTGTAGCGCGTTTCACTTGCTGCCTAGCTGCGACGGGGTTCGCAATGGACGTCAGACTCTGGAGTTTCCAGGACACGCAGCGCCACGTGTCGGAGAAGTATTGCGTAGTACAAAGACCGACTCCCACGCACAGTTTGCTGTGGGACCAGATGCAATTAGCGACTGCGAAACAACGATTGAGCCTAATATCGCGTGTGTTTGCGCATTTTACACTCAGAACGAAAGTTGTGAATTTCTCTCCGCTATTCGGACGCGCCACTGAACCATCATGAAGTGCTTGCTGGATCACTCGCCAGAACGACGGCGAAAACAACAGCTGACGAGAGCGCTCCGCATGCTACGAAGAAACGGCGCAATCGATGCTACTGTTCCGATGTGAATTGCCAGGGACGTTGTCATCAGTAAAGGGGCACGGGGCGCGTGCCGGACGGCTGAATGCGTCGATGGTGTGCGGGGAATTGAAAAGTACCCGATGGTGTGCACCCCCGCCACATTCACACACGCCATTGGCCGAGGAAATGCGCGTGCCACGCGACCTGAACTGAGGTGCGGAACCCCAGAGGAACACGCAGTCATTGTTCGGTGGAGTTGGCCTAGAGGAAAGTGGTGCAAGCCAGCGTCGCTCCTGCAACGAGAGCAACAGGGCCCAGTTCTGAAGGCAGCGTTGCGAGAGGTTCGGGAGGTGGCCGTGGACCTTGGTGTTTACCGAGCGAGGCTTCCCGGGCTTGCGGCAGCCTCATCACAGCAGTTCTCGAGGCACCTGCGGCACTGCGCCAGCTCGACTAGAAGAGGATAACCCACCGACAATCACAGAGCCACGTCGGTAGTTGGATAGCCCCGCCACGGTGGTCTAGTGGTTATGGCGCTCGGCTGCTGACCCGAAGGTCGCGGGATCCAATCCCGGCCGCGGCGGCTGCACTTTCGATGGAGGCGAAAATGTTTGAGGCCCGTGTACTTAGATTTAGATGCACGTTAAAGAACCCCAGGTGGTCAAAATTTTCGGAGCCCTCCACTACGGCGTCTCTCATAATCATAGCGTGGTTTTGGGACGTTAAACCCCAGATATTAGAATTATCGGTAGTTGGATCCCGCGGCGAGGCCGACAGTTAGGCCTAACTGGGAAAGACCGATGTTCTCGACGGAGAACGAGGCATCGGCGAGGAAGACGATCAGCGAGGCGTCTGATCGACGACGACGACGATGAGACGTCGGCAAGAGCTTCGACGACGGGACAGCGTGCGACTTGGGCACTGGATCGAGTCATCGGACACCACGATTCGTAAGAACGTTCCATTGATATCGCGACTGACTGGGAGGCCATAGTGGCCAGACTTTCGAGTCCTGAGGGGCTAAGCATAGGTCGATGTTTTGCAATGTTAGTGATTGCGCACTAACTTAGTATGTTCACACTTGTCACTTTTTGTTGTAAATTTTGAGTGCGTGTGAGTTTTGCTTCCCGTGGTGTGTGACATAAAAGTGTGTTTGAAGTGCTACCGCTTACTCTTCCGACTCTCTCTCTCTCTCCCAATTCCATTCCGCGCTGCAAACGCTCCCGAGACACGTGACAGACGTAAAAGGCTGAATGAGAACGTTCAGTTTTACCGATTTCCATAGTTGTCGTACGAAGAAGGGCGAGATCGGTGGATACGGACCGTTGCAAGCGTGTTGGGTAAGCGAAGTACCCGTGTTCTCCACAGCCGGTCGCATGAAAAAGTGTGATAATGTGGCCGATGTGGCTCTGCTATTTTGCGTAGCCCTGATGGAGAACTGTGGTAGCCTTGAATATGAAGCTCAGGAGAGGCTGTGACCGCGGGCGTGTCGTGTAATACGAAGTGTGCAGCTAGAGGCAGACTGAAGACGCGTGACACGCACACCGCGACAACCTATAATCGGAGTTGGTCGTCACCACACAGCATCGCGGACGTAGGTTTTGAAGGCTCACATTTCTGGTTCTAACTAGTTAACACGTGCGTCATACACCCAAATCGCAAAATGTTGGTCGCCACCACCTTCAGGCTTGTTTTGCCCGTGGCCTTCGCGATTGCCCTAGCTATGTCGCAGGCCACGGTTTTGCCTTTGGTTCTACGCCGCGTAAGTGGACACACACGTATCCCCATTTGCAGTATAATCAATGGAAGCGAACCGTCAAGTGACCGTTTGAGCATGCGTAATAAACCAGTCCGATGCACAGGAAGCAAGGGATGAATGAAAATCGCCGGGGCAATTCATCCTTAATAAAGCGAGCTTTGTACAACTACATAGCTATGTAAATTGATCGTGCATGTACTTCATCGCTTTCGCATCGCTTTCGAACTCGATGTCGCGATGGTCTCTTCTACTTCCGAGTTGCAGCGCGCCGGAATAACTAAAACGTATTTTGCAGTGTACCCGCAGTTCACTTTGATGAGATTCCTACGTTTCTGAAGCGTGGATTGGCGGAATAAGCTTTCCAAGTTCTTGATTTTATGGAAACCACGCCTCGGTACCAACGAAAGATGGAGGGTCATATTGTGGCCTATGCACATTCGCTTGCGGATGGCTGTCTATGTACTACCCAGTTAGCGCCAGCGCTGCGATGAGGGCGCTGGTGGCGGTGTTTTTCGCAGCAGCGCCGCCTTGGCAGAGTCTGATGACTATGGCGGCCGCCGTAGCAGACGACGCGGCTGTCCTCACCCTCAGCGGAGCGCGCGGGCATCAATGCACTTTAGTTGTACCCAGGCATGCATATACCCAGGCCACAGTGAGGTACAGCCGGTTGCTCTGCCATAGTTGTCTACATAGTACTATAAATCGCCTCTTTTGTAATCCGCGAGCGTTGCATAAACTATAGAATCTTCGAGGGCGCGCGTACGTCATTGTTTGGAAAGCGGGCGTTCGAGCAGAGAGCGTTGGTTTCACTGATCCCGTTAATGGGGATGGCAATCGCCGGGCTTATTCCAAGGGATGGCGTCTCGGCCCTCCGAAAACGCACCACGAAAGCGCGGACAATTTAGAGTTGGTCCTTTTAGTGCGCCAGCGAATGCCGGTTGTGGTCCAAAGACCGAGTCGGAATGTACTGCCGTAACTGCGAAATATGCTTGCAGCTATGGCTGTACAAACATCACAAACACATGTACATTCGGCTGGTACCAGTTACAACTTCACAATATATCTCAGATGCTGTTAACACAACGGGAACTAAACCAACAGATCACGCGCTGTAAATGCAACCTCATGTATTACAACTATTCAAGAACATTCAAAGTCCTGAATATTCAACGGCGTATCCAGTCCGCAATACTTAGACGGTAATTGAAGGCTTCACTTCTAGGAATCAATAACGCCGACTCCAGCGGTGGCGCGTTGTTCCCTCCGTCGACGTAACTTGTCACGGCTCACACGGCGTCGTCACCCGATTCTTCCAGATCGACGTTCGACTGACCGCACATCATTACAAACACGTCTTCTTTGGTTGACGGAGCCACACTCAGCATAACCACCATCTCCTGGCTGAATGTCTCACTCACTCACTGACTGACTGCTCGCTGGTCATTGTCGCACGCTTTTATCCCTTCTCCCCCGGGTTCCAGGCGCTTCAAGAGTGTTCTTCGACGTGCAGTACAGCCAAGGCTAGAGAAAGGGCGAGAGCTTTCTCGTAGGTTCGAATCGCGGCGGCGTCACTCGGCGACGCGTCATCCCTTCCCTCTAGAAAGATCCAGGCCTTGCCGAGCGTTTGATCTGAGACGGCTAGTGGGCGAAGAGGACGCGGCGCGTCGGCGTCTTTTGATACTTGCTTTTTCGTCGTTCGCGCTTCTTGGGCGAGCGGCTCGCGCTGTTCTATCCCGCTGCCGTTTCAAAGCGGCCGCGCGCGCGCTTTACTAACGCACTCGTTTGTGACAGTTGGCATGGGATTCATAGAGTAAAAATATCCACACATTCCACTAAGTGAATGATAAAGAGTGGGGGTAGCTCGGATTGTTCGGTAACTGTGAATCTCCCGTGACGTTCCCCACCCCTCATCTCGTAAATGAGTGACAACCTGTGTGTAGATTACATACATTTTATTGGTCATAATGCTTATGTGATCTTGAGTTCTGAATACAGTTTTCCTTTCATTATCACCGATGTATGATCCGTGAAATGGAGAGCCGATGGTTCTTTGATCGGATCTAAGCTGAACCTGGCAAAGACAAGGTCCTTTCACGTCCCTCTGATGGTTGTTGGCTGTTTACAGTCGTTGTCGGTGATAGCGTTAATGTCACCGACTAGCACGAAGGGGTTCTTCTTGTACTTTGTTTCATAATCGCTCACTGCTATATCGATGTACTTTTCTCAGTTGCCTCGGGAGAGATTCGGAGGCAGGTATACTGTCATGACGACGGCTCCGTTGGCTAGTTTTATTGCAGCGTGTTCTCCGTTGTGAGAGGGCGTGCACCGCAGCACACCATCATGTATTTTTTTCTGCAGCGTCCTCTCGCGTATATTTTTCGCGGATATTTTACTTTTTATTCAGTTTCGATTTTTGTTCGGTTTTGAGTGCACCCACTTGTGTATATTTCTTCACAGGTGTGTTTTTTTTCGATTTTTCAATGCACCCTATCATGTATTTCTTTCTTTCACAGATATTTTTTGTTCCAGTTTCGGATTCGGTTTCATGTACCCTGAGGGACGCGGGTGGCGAACAGGCTTGGTCTTAAGGAGCTTCGCCCCTAAAACTAAAGGTCCCTTATGCGTTTACGTAAGACGAATTGAAGGCGAACGCTATCCTCTTTTTCTTCTCAGTCGATGTATTGATCCTGCGCCTCCACGCTCCGATAGCTATCTGCCCCGATAGAGGTTGGTTTTGCACTTCCTCCTTGATCGGAATACCATTGAACAAGCTAAGATGTAATTTGATGGCGTCGTAATGTGACGTTACGTCACAGTTACGTAATGATGACGTCACCAATTAAATTCATCTATGAGATCATGCTGAAGTCATCAAGTAAATATTTCTTGCATCCCTCGTGTTGTCTCGGACGCCGCCGGGCAAGTTTCGTGGTTAATGAGGCATCTAATGTTTCCGCCTCAACATACGAATTGCAACAGTGGATACTACTGCCGAAAAGTGGCGGAGCCACGCATCTTCAACACACCCGCTAGAGGGCATTACATCACTCCCTGTCTCAAAGCGAACGCGCGCATAGTTTTCCACTCTAGTACATTTCTAGTGCACTATGCAACTACTCGTCTGTGGCTCGTCCGCATCGGTGGAACAGTGGCTACAGTGCTCGTCTGCTGACCCGAAGGTCGCGGGTTCGCTGCTGGTTGCGGCGGTCGCATTTCGATGGACGGGACATGCTACAGGCTCATTTTCTCTGCGATGTCGTAGGTTAACGAACACCAGACGGTCGAAATCTCCGCAGTCCGCAAAAAAGTGCAGCATGGTGTCGACGCGGTGTCAACGTTATCACGATCCGTGTTCATGAACGTATGTGGCAATTACGAAGTACGGACAACAGCAAGGTGTGCGATAAGGCGCTCGACGTGCTTCGTGGTCTTCCCTGGCTTCGTGTGCCTGAACCTCGCTCTGCTTGGCGGCTGCGTGGTAAGAACGCCTTCATTATTTTGCAATGCCCTCATTGTGTTCCTCGCTTAAGCTTTACGCTGACATTTGTCACTTTGTGCGTGATGTTCGTCCATTGTTTCACATTGAACAAGAAACTGCAATTTGGAATGCTGTGCGCACGTTTTCGAGAAAAGCCCCGCCACGGTGGTCTAGTGGTTATGGCGCTCGACCACTGACCCGAAGGTCGCCGGATCGAATCCCGGCCGCGGCGGCTGCATTTTCGATGGAGGCGAAAATGTTTGAGGCCCGTGTCCTTAGATTTAGGTGCACGTTAAAGAACCCCAGGTGATCGAAATTTCCGGAGCCATCCACTACGGCGTCTCTCATAATCATATCTTGGTTTTGGGGCGTTAACCCCAGATGTTATTATTATTTTTATTTTCGAGAAAAGCTTTACTTCGCGCGAGAAAATAAGTCGGCGAGTGACTCGTAAGGTTGTCTTTGTGAACACAATGCCACTAAACATAGTTAGAATTCAATGCATGTGTGTGCATTTGTGTCAAAGAATGCAGGTCTCCTTACAGGATCCTTATTTATGGCGTTCGAGATTGCTTGAAGGCTTTTGTTACGAGCGCATTCAGAGAGAACTTGTGAATTGAGAAGGATGTCTGTTAGCTGTGGCTACAACGTATTCTTCCGAATAAACACTCCTGCCTCAGTAGCGCATGCATGGCACCAATGGTCGCTTTTTTTAGCTACGCTTACTGCACGCGACTGCTTATCGCGAAAGGGCGATGTGAAGTGCGTAGGAGAAAATTTGTGCGAAGGCAGGAGAGAAGACATAGCCAAGAATTTTGTTTTTTTCAGGTATTGGCGTACAGAGTCAAGTACTACGGCATATATACTGCTGCGCTGCGTCATGAATTTTATGTGTATCTGTGCGTGCTTGGCTGACAACAGTGGCGAGAAGCCTTCATTTCTTGTGGGCTATGCAGCCCGAAACGACTCCTTAATAGGAAAGGCGATAGGCTACAAAAGATCAGCATTGTTTTACTTTTTAATGCTAACTTTAATGCTGTCTTGTGAAGTTTTGCTGTTTTGTGGGGTTACAGTTACCGTTTTGAGTCATAATGCCTCCTATTTGCTGATTGGTTGTCGAAAACTGATTCTCAACATATGGCAGCTGTGTTGCCATATGTCTTGCATGGTGCAGTGCACCTATCTTTTTTCTGTGCCTTCATGAAACGTTGAGCGAAAGAAATTGGTGAAGCTTGCATTAATGCGCGCCAGGCTTGGCACAGCGAAAATGGACGATTTTGAAGGCTGAACATGTTGCTTCTAGGTGTTTCTAGGCCTTAGATAGATGATGAAGGCTCCTTCTAGGTTCTAGATTGTTGCTAGGCTTTAGCTAGGTGATGCTAGGTTGTTTCCACGTTTATTCTCAGCTCAGTCACATGCACATTTCCACGTTTATTCTCACAGACAGTCACATGCACAACACGGTTGTCCAAACTCCAGAGACAGAAACTCGCGCTGAAAACAAGCATTCGCAGCTCTCATAGATCTACCGGCATGTCGTCGTTGGCGCAGCCCTTCCATCGCTTCGGTGCCTTCTCTCAGCCGCCGTGGCCTTTCGCGTTCACGCGTGTTGTGCTAATTGTTGCCTTCTTTCCTTTTAGTGCACCTGTGGTCAGCAGTGGGACTCGCACAATTTCTGTGCCACATACTCATTTATGCTGATAGTTTTTTATAGGCGGCAGAAATCTTTGTGGCATCTACCCGCTTGTTGGGCTAACTGTTCTCTTCTTCATTTTTAGTGCTCCAGTAGTGAGTAGTGGTATTTACCCAATTTCTGTGGAGCATAGCTGATAGGCCACACAGGATAAGCCGCACAAATTATGGCTCACTGAAACAGCTTCGCTGTTAAAAAATGTGCATGTGCTTACTGAGAATATATGACTTGAAAATAAAGGTTATCGTCTCTTCCCATGGGCATTTTAAATTCGAGGCATTTCTTAGCGACCCTTACATACTCTCGGCGTTTCCATCTATCTATCTATCTATCTATCTATCTATCTATCTATCTATCTATCTATCTATCTATCTATCTATCTATCTATCTATCTATCTATCTATCTATCTATCTATCTATCTATCTATCTATCTAGTCGCCTACGTCTGGGCGCTCTCCTGGTCGTCTCCATAGGTTGTAATATACCAAAATTTGCACAGCAAATGATGAGTGTATGACGAACACGATTCACAGGTGACGACATGAATAACGCAAAATACCTGTTGCGTGCGTCATGAAACCCTTTCCCTCAGTCACGTGTGGAACATGCCCGCATACCAGAGTTGATGTTATGCGGCTATGTGCCACAGATGATAACAGGGTCAATCAATGCAGTAATCGCTAAGGCACTGTAGCATTTCGCCTCTATCGAACTGCTGCCGTTGTGGCCGGCATCGATCCCGCGACCTTCGGGTCAGCAACCGAGCACCGTAAGCACTACACTATGGCGGCGGAAGCTAGGAAAGTTAGGGAACCGAAGAGAGAGCACACCTAGACGACGCAAGGCTACCATCCACTAGTCCACGTGGCCCGCAACGTCGACCACGTGGATTACGCTAGGACCAGGGTCAATGCTTTCTACACAAACTGCCGAGATGAACATGTCCTACATGATTACCGGTGACTTCAGCTTTGATTTATCAAAACCCAACGCCTGGTTCTTAGACGCCATGAAAGACGGCTTGGATGTGGACAGGACATCGCAAGACCTCAGCGCCACGTCCAGGACAACAGGCATCATAGATCATTTCTTCGCAAGAGCCATCCGCGGTTTCCACCAGCTCTACTATACATCTCATTTCACTACACTTAGACCATTCGTAGCAACGATCACGAACGGATCCGATAACAAGTCCTGTCCAGCTGCTGGTGCTCCCTATCACGGCGATGATGACCTTATTCAACAAATGTCAAGAGCCCCTTCCACACATACACTCGTGTTCGTGAAACGTGCGTGCGTTCTCCGCCCTAACGGATTAGTATATGCTTATTAACTGTAACGCAAATTTAACAACTGGAACTGTGACTGTAACGTAGTGCAGTGCGCCTGCTCGTGCCACTCGGCTGTGTATATATCTAGGGAAACTTTTCTGAATATAGCTTAGTTGCGAGTAGCGCCTGTCCTGCGCATCTGTGTTCATTGCCCTATTCGAATTCGCGCTATCGAGTATTTAAGAATATGAACACTACATGTCAGGTTACTGCGTCTGGTGTTGGTAACACCTATGTTTGTTGTTGGCATCGTTAAGCATTTGTAAACAACTTGTTGTATAACGTATGTTCGACTCTTCAAAATATGTGTGTGCATATGCCATTTGCACATTTCTCTAGTTCATTCCGTAACGCTTCAGTCAATATGAAAAATTGCGACACAATCACCTTCCTGCGCATGATTCGCATGACGTCAATTTCCATGGTACGTGGCATCCGCCGAATTTTTTTCTTTTAAATGTCTACATAACCACTCGCTGACATCGAGTGATTGCCGCTCTGGCGGTACAGCTTACGCGGAGGAACTCGATGCAAGCAGTGGGTTAACAAACAGAATATATATACAGCCTCCTGGAGGAGTACTCGCACGGAAGCGATTTCTGCGGCCGTGCCTTCGAGCATTGCTTTCCTGCGGTCCCAATCTCTGAGGCTGTGAAGACTGCACACATCCGCTACGTAAACTGCGGTCCCGAATCAGCCTCCGAGACCTGTGGAAGTGTCCCGTATTATCCTTCTATATGCCACTCTATGTGCAATGGATTAGATGGCACCAAACTCGATTACAACGCTAAAGAGGGAACGGGCTGGGCGATCTACCGTGAGGCAACGTTCTGGTCTATAGTGACGGCTGAAAAACTTTTAATTGCACACTTTAATGAAAACCAACAGATAATGAAGCCAAGGAAGGTATAGGTGACGTTAATTGTGTTGTTTGAACTGTATCACTGTAGGAAACTCTATGGTCGGTAAAATAAAACGTGAACAATAATTCAATTTGGTGAAGACGCAGCTACGTGATTCGCCTTTCGCGTCGGCGTGTGCCACCTCATCGCCACGGTAGGACAGCTTCTGAATGAACCAACGCCAGTCGCCCACCTCCTACTGCTTGGAGTACACTGGCACCGACTAATAAAACGGTGCAGTAAGCGCCGATGAAAGGCAGCGACGTCGACGGGCCAACGTCGTGCAAGTGGGTGCTCTGGTGCACGCGAATACAAGAAAAAATTTGCAGTGGCTTAGCTCGGCTATGCCAGGATATACGTAGCGTTAGCAAAGGTTCAGCTGATTATTCTGAGCTTTCCAGATTTCCGCAGCACGTTTAGCGTTCCTCTGTTCATTATTCTTACGCTGAAGCGCTAATTGCCAGGCAACTACTTCGGAATCCGTTGACAAGCTTCTCGGCTCTTCTGCGCCGTTGAGCAGCATTTGCGCTCTCCTTCTCCATGGCGTTACCCACCTGCAAACGGCACCAGCGCACTGTCAGACGGCGACTGCACAGCGAAGGCGAATACACCATCTCCCGCTAAAGGGGACCATGAGTAGATGCGAAGCCGGAGCGCTTGCACGATCGCGTTCCGTTGGCGTTCGTTGGGCATGCTACCGAGCTCGCGTCGTGGAACGCGAAGAGCGACGCTACGCGCGTCGTATCTTTCATCTAGCCTGGCCCTAGTAACGTTGGCCTGGCCGTTAATTCTCACAGGGCGAGCGGGGAACGCGGTCGACAGGCGGGCGAGAGGGGGCAGCGTAGGAGAGGAGAAGGGGAGGGGACGCGCATGCGCTCGAGCTCATCGTGGCGTTGCGCAGGAGAGAATTTCGGCATGTCTAGCCCGCGTTTCAGAGGAAGAGTAGAAAGGGGGAGGGGAGAGGGGTAGTGGAGAGGGTAATGGGAGAGGGGAGGGGAGACGGACAGTGGTGACGGGAAGGGGAGAGGGTGAGTGGAGAAGGGAATTGGAGAAGGTGAGTGGAGAGGGGAATGGGAGAGGGTAGATGACAGGTGGAATGGTGAGGGGGGAGTGGAGAGGAGGTGTGTGGAGAGGGTATGCGCATGCGCAGTAAGGGTGGTCACGCCGCACACCACCACCGGATTGAGCTCCGCTTTAAGATACTTCGCATCTAATAGCTGCGCGTGCCATGGCTACGACGTCACCCCTCTCGAATGCGCAGAGCAGCAGCGGCGAGTCGCGCGCGCATGCGCAGCACGGCTCATGATGACCCTCGCGAAACCTGCTCTGGCTAGGCAAGTGTAGCTAACGCTACAAAACAAGATGGCTGATGCTTCAGTCATAGGAATCGACATAACACGAAAATGAAACGTGTCGTCACAGAAGTAGTTGATTGTTTATGATGTATTGGTATATGAGAGCTTGTACAACTGTCTGTTGCTTGTTTGGCAGATATAGCACCTCTTGATGCAAACGCACCCACGTTGACGGCTTCTGGCATATCGTACCGACGGTCAACCCCCATGATCATGATTTAACCCTTGCGGTAGCTGAAGTTGTCAAGATATGCCTGGACACCGCGCAAAGATGGCAACACCAACCATATAGTAAGCACTGATACTCGCTTGGGTACTCGATATGCACTATATCAAAGCCTTGTGAAACGCGAAGAGAAACGCTAAGCGCGTCGTCTCTTCCCTCTAGCCTGGCCGTTAATTCCCACAGAGTGAGCGGGGAACGCGGTGCAGCCTCCTTGCGAGCGTCGGAGAGCTGTTTTTCTATATAGATGGATGCTATGAGCGACGCTTGGGCTAAAGCTGCCGCCTCGTGGTGTGTTAAAGCGTTGAAGAAGTTACACTTCTCCTATTGGAAACGCGACGAATCGGACGGTCGCAGGAACGGCGCGTTGCCGGAGCTATTGCGGAGGCAACGAAGTGTTTTTTTAGAGCCTGGTGGCACAGATTTCACCGCCCCGTTATAAAGGGGATGCTCATAGCATCCATCCATCCATCCATCCATCCATCCATCCATCCATCCATCCATCCAAGAGCACAGTGACAGGAAAGTTTGAAAGCTAAGAGGCGCGTTCATGTAGTCCCCGTTATCTTTTGGTGGTAGCTCAATGGGCTAAACGGCCGCCAGCCATCTTCGCGGACTGAGAGGTCGTGGGTTCGACTCCTGTAAATGGAACATTTTCGTAGTTTTTCTTCTTTGCTATCTGTTGACGCTCATTTTGCTGACGTACTTCCGTGACGGAAATTGGTCATTAAAGTCTTGGTGGACCACGGCATAAAGCACTTTCGTGTTAGAAAAATTCAACTGCTTATGTGAGGAGATGTTTCACTTTCCTGTAGCAATTCCCATGACGGAGGAATCAACGACTATTTGATTTAGCCTTTCTCTGCCGAGTTGTCTGGCCGAAAATAAAACAAAGGTGCAGATTTTTTAAATTTCCCTATATTACTCTGCGTGTCGTGCGGCAACTGCAAAAACATTTTCAAAGGCGCTCTATTCGCAGGATACAATATTTTTTTTCGAAAGTATGCAGATGATTGCCTTCACAGCACTGCACCATGGAAAGTGCCCTAACCGCTCCAATCTTTGGTGCAGAATATGTATCTTTGAAGTTTAAAAAATAAAGCGCAGGGAAGCGAGTCCATGAAAACACCTTGGAAGCGCCGGCGGGCGTTTGCTTACATCTACGGCGTCTCTGCCAATACTTCCATACGCGGTCGTCGTCCGAATCGGATGATTTAGAGAAGCTATGCTGCTATGTGTAATCACTGCCACGCTCGCAGGAGAACTGTGATTTGTCATATAACGAAGCTTCGGCAAACAAGCGCTCTTTTTTTTGTATGTGAACATTGCTGTTCCGGCATGCGCGCACCGCTCGCGCACATGGCAGTACTCCATTGTCTAATTCCGGTTACATGAATCAAGTTCTTTCTTAACGAAAATGCATGATTTGAGCATGTCTTCAATTTTTTTACTGCGCTATTTGTTGTAGTTAGAGAACACAGCAAAATGAATCAGCGTAGCTTCCATGAGGCGTACAAAAATGCTTGTTTCTTGGTAGACAAGCCCAGCTCGTCGTCGGTACGAGCGGTGCAAACCGTGTGGACAAATTCAGCTCCTCTTCGGTAGGGAAAGGGTGAAATATGTATCTTTATCTATCATCTATCTCGGCTTTCGTTCAAGGACAGCGCAATTGTTCGATCACAAGAAGCGACTCTGCCGCCGACGCTGACACCGGTGTTTCTGCGAAACGACCTCCCTAACGATATCACGTTCAATGGCGATCTGTCCGGTACAGCTATTCTAAACTGCTGTCTGGTACAGCTATTCTGTCCGGTACAGCTATTCCGGTACAGCTATTAAAAATTGCGCTTTTTTCTAATCCCACACATCACACGCTCGTGACCTTTCGCGTCTCCTTGTAGCTTTTAATGCGATATCAATTATATGGACAGTCTCGGCTGGTTTTTGCCGTCGCCGTCGCCGCCGTCATGCACCATAAAAGTCCCAAATACAAATAGTTCAGAAAATGCTTCTGAAGCGCGGAATCGAACCAGGGACCTCTGGCTCCGCAGCGCGTTGCGCTAACCACTACGCCACAAAACGCAAATCCTTCAGGTAGCTAACGGGGAGCGTTATATACACACCCTTTACCGCAGTACTCAGAGACGGCAGGCGCTTATAAGCGTTTGTTCATTACCAGCGAGAAGGCGCGAGGAGCGCAACGGGCGTGCTTAAAGCCGTCGGCCAGCTCGCTCGCTTCATCTAATATTTGCGCAGGGAGAACCTTGCCCTTCCTCTGTCTGCTCGCGCGGTAGCAGCTGCCGGGTAGTGATGGACGCGCGGTAGTTGCAGCGGGTGCATCACGGGCCGCTTTTCTTGCTGTCGCATTCATTGCTTCGCCCTTGTGGCGAAACTGTGACTTTCCGAGGTGATACAATGCTTTTAAAGCATTGACTCCACTAGTCCACATGGACTAGCGGAGCTTCGCATGACAGCCACAGCTGTGTACTTTTGTGCAACTACAACACAAGCGGTATATTTACATTTACTCAAAATTGACTGTGTGGTTTCGGCCTGGTATGTTGTTCTCTCTCTTTTTTTGCCGTGGGAAATCAACAGACGACGAGGCGTCTTCCGGATGCTCCAGAATTGCGTCCGGTCGCTGAGCTTGGGCTACGGACGCCTTCCCGCGGAATGTTAAAGAGTTAAGAGAAAGAGCACACCGCGTCCGGGCCAGTAACGGAACGGGAAACACGACGTGCGTCGTGCCTCTCCTCTAGTTTGACAATGATTTATCAAGGGTCGAGAGGGTAAAGCGGTGCCACAGCCAAGCGAGCGTCGCATGGTTTTTTTTAATATGAATAGATTCTCTTTCTATGGCTTGGGCTAGAGACGGCACCTCGCGGTGTGTTATTGCGCTGACAAAGGTACGCTTGTTTTGGAACATACTTGGTGGAAACTTTTAAGCGCGATGTACAGGACAAAAGAAGAGACACACAGGACAAAGCGCTACTAACAACTGTGAACATTTCTTGAAAACATTGCCGCAGCTAGAGAGTGTGCGCACATGCGCAAGGCTTCCGATGATCAGCACGAAAAAACAACAGAGCCAGGCGTGAGATACACCCCCGTGACAACAGCAAGACGTGGAAATAGAATTCACCAGAACGACGGAAAGATGGGTGGCACGTGGATATACAGTTGAATATAACCTATAACCTATAGCCGGGGAAAGAAAACAACTAGAAAATAGGACTAAAAGCTAAAAAGAAGGCATAACCAAAAAGAAACCGAACGGAAACGCGCTTAAAAGCGGCCAATAATGAAACGCACTTCTTTATTTAATAAAGCTACTGAAGCGACACTCACGTACGTGTCGGGTCCACAACCTTCAATCAACGCGCCTTCGAAAAATTTCACGTTCCAGTTGGTATCTCCGTGACCTACTACTACCGCATTCTTCAACCTTGGGAAACAACCGCAAACTTTAGTGTGTAAAACGAGGTTCGAGTCTTCTCCTGACTTTGAGCACCTATAGTTCTGTCGTAACCGTTGATTAAGGCACTGACCGGTCTGACCCAAGTAAACACGACCGCAGCTTAATGGAATTTTGTACACGACCAAATCTGTGCATTCTACATACTGATATTCGTGTTTTGTAGTGCAACGTTTACTTGTTCGGGTGTTTGACACACGTTTGCATAGTTTTGCTAATTTGCCTGGTGCGGAGAAAACAAGACCCACCCCATGCTTACCAGCCACCTTTTTCAATGTATGTGACAATTTGCGTTCCTCGTACGCTCCCCTAACCGGAGGAACGCCTACATCTACCGCGCGCTCCTTCGTAGCTGGTTTAGAAGTGTTTCTGCGACCGCTAGTAGGAGCGGATGGGGGTACCCTGCCTGTTGCAAACGTGTGGTTTGCAGACAAGCTATCCGCTACCTTGTGTGGGCAAGACTTTACAAGGGCTGACCTGAGACATGATTTTGCGATTCCCCTTTTAATGACCTTTGAATGTGAGGAATCAAAGGGTAATACGGCTTTTTTTTTGTTCTTGGCATGTAAGCCCAGCAGATGTGGTCATGGTGATTAAAGGATAGCCGAAGGTCTAACAACTGAATGGTGTCGTCCTGTTGTACCTAGAACGTGAACTTCAGCGAGGAAGAACATTTTTCAGACACTCACACGATGGACGTAGCCAGTAGCGGTAAACGAGTCATTGGAGCTACATCTAAAATGACTAAAAAATCATCCAGTATCTGGAGACATTAACTACGCCTAGATGGGCTTCGTCAGGTTAGCGCTTAAGCTGAAGGCCAACTTAGCAAGAATAAGACAACCAATAAGACGGCCAATAAGACGGCCCAATAAGATGACCATAGCAATGGCATGTTGCAGGAGCTAATCGCGGAGGGCACGCATTACTTCACTCTGCCGCTCCCAGACGGTGACACCACCGCGCGAACAAAGAACACTTTGAAAGGAAAGTCTGAGAGTCAAAAGGCGCATTCGTGAAGTCTCCGGCAAGTGTGACTATAGCGCACTGGTTAAAGCGCCCGGCAGCTGTCGTCGCTGACAGACACGTCGTGGGCTCCACTCCGTTAAAGTGAACCCGCGTGCATCGCGTGCATTGTGCTGACGTGGTTACGTGACGGTAATACATCAGGAGGGTGATTCCACGTAAGATCGAACAAACGATGGCTGGTCGACCTCTCAAATTTATTTCAAAATTTTATATATTATTGCCTGATGAGTGGAAAGAAGAGATCCGCAATTTGTTTTGCCGACAAAAATTTTTTCGAACCACAGGAAATCGATAATGACGAAGAGGTGGAGTGGAGCGCTCACCCGCTCTGCTGTTTTGGCCAACTTTTGTTATGAATTGCACAAAATATATTAAAGTTAGGTAGCTGAAATTTATTTACCTAAATATATGCATGTTTTTGCTCCTGCTCAAGTATTTTTAGTTTTTATGTGTACTGTAGATGTTTTTATAAAAAACCTCAGAAATGGCCCAATCGGCAAAATTTTCTTTACTTTGAAGGTCTTTATCTCAAAAAAGCCTTGTAGCAGAGGTACGAAAATTCCGCATTACGTTCTTCGTATGCGTATCTACCAAACTGCCAAATCTTGTATTTATATATTTATTTATTTATTTATTTATTTGTAAATACTGCCAATCCCAAAGGGATCATAGCAGGAGGGCATATACAGTAGTTGAATACAAAATAACACAAATTGTGATACAATGGAAACAACAAATAATTACAAAGAAAGTGCAACACAAGAGCGATTAGTGGTATGTGCATATGAAGAAAATAGGCTCGCATAATAAGGCCATAGTCAAGGGAAGGAAAAAAAAGAAACATGGAAAAAAAAGAAAAACATTTTGAGACCATGGTGTAAGCATTTTAACATAGTAGAGCTTTAGCGCGAGGCGACAAATGCATCCTGTGGGGCTTCAGGTATTGGAAAAGAAAAAAAAATAAGAGCAGAAAATGCATTAAAAAAAAAAACAGGTGACAGGTGCAGTTTCATACATCAATAGGAGGGTGGAAAGACAGAACTATCTAACAGGGTTCAAGGTTCGCTTTCAAGTGCAGTTAAGAACTGTGTTAGTGGTGTGCTTTCTATGATATGTAGGGAAAGGTTATTCCATTCTCTTATGGTCAATGGAAAAAATGAATTTTTGAAACAGGCGGTATGGGAGGTGTATTCAGTGAGCATCTGCGTATGGTTATGTCCTGTAGGGCGTGTTTGTAAGCTTGTGATGAAGTTTGTGGCATCAATATTTACTTTGTTATGCGTAAGTAAGTACATAAATTTCAGTCTAGCTATTCTGGCTCGGCGCTGAAGAGTATCGATACCAGCAGTTTCCATTAACGCCGTTGGTGATTCATGTGGACCATACTTGTTAAAAATGAACCTTATTGCCTTTCTTTGTACGCCTTCAAGTTTAGCGATGTCTTGTTTAGTAAAAGGAAACCATACGATGTTTGCGTACTCTAGTATCGGTCTTACAAATGCATTACAAGCCAACAGTTTGGTATCTATGGGAGCTAATCGAAGGCGGCGTCGGATGAAAAAGAGTCGTTTGAGCGCGGTCGCTGTTATGTGGCCTATATGACTACTCCATCTAAGGTCCTCAGTTATCGTTAATCCAAGGTATTTATGTTCAGTGATGGCGCTTAATTCCGTGTTATTAATTTTGTACGGGAATAACGATTTGTTCTTTTTCCTCGATATTATGAGTAGGGTTGATTTTTTTGCAGTTTAATGTCATTTGCCAGTCGGAGCACCATTTCATTACTGTTTGTAAGGCGCAATCAAGGGCTAGATGATCTTCATGTGTGTTAATTACATTATAAATAATGCAGTCATCTGCAAACAGTCTGATTTTGACATGTATATTAGCTGGTAGGTCGTTGATGAAGATTAAAAAAAGAACCGGAGCCAAAACACAACCCTGTGGAACACCGGATATCACTTGGGCGGCATCAGACGACTGGCCGTCAATTTCAACAAACTGCAAACGATCTCTTAAGTAATCTGTTATCCAATTAATTATGGGGCCGTCACCTAGCGTTAACTTAAGCTTATAAATTAGTTTCTGATGAGTCACTCGGTCGAAGGCCTTTGAAAAATCTAGTAGTATAAGGTCAATTTGTTTTCTGGAATCGATGCCCAGGGACAGGTCGTGAACAAGTTCCAGAAGTTGTGTCACCGTAGACAGTCCACGGCGAAAGCCATGTTGGAAGGTTGTTAGGATAGATTCAGCGTCAAGGAACGATGTTATGTGTTTGAGAATAATGTGTTCAAGTATTTTGGATGCTGCGCATGTTATTGAAATAGGCCTGAAATTAGCTGCATCATACTTGTTTCCTGATTTGTGTACAGGAGTGATTCGAGCGGTCTTCCATTCTTTTGGAAGCCTACCAGTTGACAGCGATTTGTCAAAGATTAAACATAAATACTTTGCGACCCATTCTGCGTATTTCTTCAGAAATGCGTTAGGGATATTATCAGGTTCAGAGCCTTTCTTGGCGTCTAAATTAAGCAGAAGATTGAGGATACCTGACTCAGTGATTGTAAGAGGTTCTATATGTTTCTTAGCACATGCATCCGCATGAGGCATACTGCCATTATCGTGTGTGAAGACTGATTGAAAATAATTATTAAGAGCGTTCGCAGTAGCTAGGCTTTCGCTCGGGGAAGCTGTGTTTTCATCGGATGACTTAGGGTTGAGGTAGTTCCAGAATTTTGTAGGTGATGTTTTTATGAAGTTATTCAGTTTGTGAGTAAAGAAGTTTTCTCTTGCGGCCTTTAAAGTTGCTTTCAGACTAGTCATGGCATCATCAAAGTTGTTTTTTGTTGACATAGTAAATTTTTTCTTAAGTGATTTTCTTAGCCGCTTCACTTTCCGTTTTGCGTGAATGACGTCACGCGTTATCCAAGGGTTGTGTCTCTTTATCTTTTTCGCTTTTAAGGGTACGAACTTGTGAATGCAATGTGAGACAATATCTTTGAACATATGCCATAATATTTCAATATCAGTTGAGGCCTGGCAGGAAATTTCGTTGAAGGAGGATAGTTCGTGTGAAAGGTGGTCGATAATGCTAGTATCGTCAGCATTGTGAAAGTCGGGAAAGGATTTCACGACCGAATTGGAGCCTTTGTTATTGACTGGTATACTACACATCACCATCTTGTGGTCGGATATTCCGTCTGTTACCTCTATTTTTATTTCTTCTGGGGGGAAGTGACCGCCCAGGAAAATCAGATCTAGTATGTTCCCACCAAACCCATGATAGCGAGTAGGCGTATGAACTGCTTGGTGTAAGTTGAAATCTAACATAATATCGAAAATAACATCTGAAGGGGCGGAATGATGCGCCATTGTTAACCAGTTGATATCAGGTAGATTGAAATCCCCAAGAAGGATTACTCGGCTCTGTCGAAGATGATTATGCATGTATTTGTACAACGAAAGCATGGTGTCAGTGTCAGCAGCGGGACTTCGATAGACACAACCGACAATTATTGAATAGCAACTGAGTAAAAGCTTGCAGAATATTGCCTCTACTCCTTCAACATCGGGTAGTTGCGTAAAACTTAATTTTTTGCTTATTAGTAACGCAACTCCACCCCCACGTGTCTCTCTATCTTTGCGCAGAATCGCGTAGTTTGGGGGAGTTACTTCCACATCTAAGATATCAGGGGATAGCCATGATTCGGTGATAGCTACGAATTGTGGTTCAAGCGAAATGAGCAGATCTTCCAGGCAGTCTTTTTTGTTTAGAATGCTACGCGCATTGATGTTTAAAAACGTTATTTTATTCGTATTTTGACGGCGCGGGCGCGAGGTCCGTGCATCGTCTTGGCTGTTTTTTGACCGGCCCTCGGTACTATAGTTAGGTAGCGCAGGAGCGATGTCATCTTTTTCGCTGTCCCAAACAAACAGTTCTCCGTTTATACGTAGTTTGTCGTAGCTCATTATGACTTTATCTCCCGCATGTTTGAATTTCTTTGCACAGTTCCATAATTTCCTTCTTACATCACGAACTCGGCTTGAGAAGTCTTCGCTGATGGCAAAGTTAGAGCCTTTTAATTTGAAGCAGTTTTTAAGCAATCTGTTTTTGTCTCTGTGATCAAGCAGCTTGAGTATAACCGGTCTAACCTTCTTTGTGGCTGGTTTGCCTAATCTGTGAATTCTTTCTATCGCGACAGGTTCTGTTTTTAGGATGTCACTTATTATTTTCCCGTTAACAATGGTATCAAGGGAACTGGGGTCTTCATTTTTCTCTTCTGGGATACCATGTATAATGAGGTTATTTCTTCTAGACCGATTTTCTAAATCGTCTATTTTCATCTCTAGTGTAGAGACGAGATTTCTTAATGATGCAATTTCCCTCATGCACAATGATATCTCATTTTCAAGAGCGGGTAGGGTTTCCAACTTTTTGTCAATGGATGCCAATGTTACCTCTTTCATTTCTTTAACATCGTTTGCTATCTGCTGAAGCTGCTTGGAAAATTGCGTCATATCAGGTCCAGGGTTGCTCTCTACGTCACCAGCAAGAAGCAATAATTTCCTAAGATACGATCCCAAATCCCAATCATAGAACAAATCAGCCATGGGCACGGCAGCACAACTATGCAAGGGTTGCTCGTTCGGAAGCACTTGCCATAACTATTTCTCACCTGCACGAGATAGATGAAAGGATTAACGAGACGCATCCCAGCCATGCTGTCGTGCCCATGAGCTGTTCGAGGGTCGTGGGCCATTCTTATAGCCTTGTGGGTCCATTGCGTCATCGTGGTGGCGCCATGGTCGTTCTCTGAAGTAATCGGAGACGGCAGGCGCATGCGCGGTAGCGTCGGGATCACCGGGTTGAATGGCACTTTCGCCTCATGCCAGTCGATGTCGTCGATTAGCTTGGTCGAGGCAGGATGTGTCCGAGCACCTGATCCATTGTGCACCGCTGACGAAGTCGACAGCGCCGCAAAAAGCTGCACGAGATAGATGAAAGGATTAACGAGACGCATCCCAGCCATGCTGTCGTGCCCATGAGCTGTTCGAGGGTCGTGGGCCATTCTTATAGCCTTGTGGGTCCATTGCGTCATCGTGGTGGCGCCATGGTCGTTCTCTGAAGTAATCGGAGACGGCAGGCGCATGCGCGGTAGCGTCGGGATCACCGGGTTGAATGGCAGTTTCGCCTCATGCCAGTCGATGTCGTCGATTAGCTTGGTCGAGGCAGGATGTGTCCGAGCACCTGATCCATTGTGCACCGCTGACGAAGTCGACAGCGCCGCAAAAAGCTGCACGAGATAGATGAAAGGATTAACGAGACGCATCCCAGCCATGCTGTCGTGCCCAACACGACATATCTTTTCAGTAAAGAGATATGATCGGGCCAAGTTCAAGAAAACACCGAACAATGAAAACTTCTGACGACAATTAAAAAAAAAAAACATTTTTTAAATTTCTTAAACTTTGTCCACTTATTCTCCTCCACATCAGCTTTCACAATCATTAAAAACTTGTTGCATAATGTCGTTGCACTAATAGTTACGGACCCTCCAATGAGACCCTTAGGCAAGGATGGGCAATTCCGACTTCTTGCCCAGCAAGTGTATAAAATGCAGGCAGGGTTGAATTTCTTTTTATTAAAAGGTCAGCAGGTACCTAAAAAGGTGTCGCCGGCACTGAAGACGTTAATTTTGAAATTATTTCGTCACTGCAGCGGCCACGAGCGCGGAGCTACCGAGTAGGCGCGCGCGCACCCGAGATGCTCGTTGTAAGAGACGGCGCAGTGAGAGCTCGTTTTCGCGTCCTCAGACCGATTGAGTTCGAAACAGCAACACCTCTCGGGTGACTTGAACGCACGTGCACCGATAGACGCAGTGATCTGGTTAATGACGTCTATTTATTTTTCAGGCGGCATAAGTATGTTATCGTTAAACTGTGCGTTCCGTGAAGGTCTTTCATTGCAGTGGTAGCAAGAGCACGCGTTGCACAAGTAGTCCGTCTCACTGACAGTCACTGATCTTTCGGGCGTTAAACGTTCCTTCAAAGCATTTATGTCTAGATCGGTAACTCTGCGAAATTTTGGCTTCATTACAATAATTAAAGGCGTACTGACATGATTTTGAGTCATCGCAAAAGGGACATTTTTTGCTTCGTTGGTATCCAGTGTCCACGCTGTCCACGCACTGGAGTCGGAGAACATGTATAAAATATTTTAATTTGACTTTGAAGTATTCGTCGCTGAGCATTTGCAAGCCAGCCACACTGCAAGGACATTATCCCGACTAGTCAAGACAGTTCCTCCGAGTTCGCGAGTTCTGCGTCCTGCATGCAGCCTAAATCGTAGAAATCACTCTCAGGGTCACTGGACGACAATTCACTCATCGTTGTCTATTGCATCACGAGCAGATGACGGATTTCCCGCTAGTACGTCGCGAATTTCTGTATCTCCGTGACGTCACACTGCTATGAAGCGACACTGAGAAGCCACCCCCTCGATATCGAAACCGAAAGTGTCTTTTTAAGGTGGCGCTAATTAAAATATATAGGATGCATTCCCAGGCACCACAATAGTCGTTTTACGTTTATCGACACCAGTATTTTTTATTTAGAGCAACAATCCGATTTTTTTTTTAAATTCGTGTCAGTACACCTTTAAGCTTCTTGTGCTTCGAAAGGTAGTCTCCACAATAGACTCATTCAGAGCTATACTTTCTCGTCATGAGACGCACAGGAGGAGTAGAGTAAGAGCAAAGCACAAGAACTATCCGCGCCGAATGAAGTGTGAACAGCGCACCGAACGCGCGGCCAGTTCACGCCGTCTGCTGCCGACATCTAATATAGATAAGCGCATCCGGTTACCGATAGTTTTGCTTTTCTTTCCTTTGACAATCCATATTTTGCTTTGCCACTGGAGCGCCACGTTCATGCTTTCCACTGATCGCAACTGGCGCAGCGCAGTTTCTGTGGCAGCAGCGTGCGTGAAGCGAGCGCTCATAGCTCCCTTATAGAGTTTTCATCTTGCTTCCATCTCCGCCGTGTTATCAGCGCCTAGCTGAGATGCGAACAGAGGGCGGATAGAATAGCGAAGCTCCAGTGCACGTGCGTTCAAGTCACCCTAGAGGTGTTGCTGTTTCGAACTCAATCGGTCTGAGGACGCGAGAACGACCCCTCACTGCGCCGTCTCTTACAACGAGCATCTGGGGTGCGCGCACGCCTACTCGGTAGCTCCGCGCTCGTGGCCGCTGCAGTGACGAAATAATTTCAAAATTAACGTCTTCAGTGCCGGCGACACCTTTTTAGGTACCTGCTGACCTTTTAATAAAAAGAAATTCAATCCTGCCTGCATTTTATACACTTGCTGGGCAAGAAGTCGGAATTGCCCATCCTTGCCTAAGGGTCTCATTGGAGGGTCCGTAACTATTAGTGCAACGACATTATGCAACATGTTTTTAATGATTGTGAAAGCTGATGTGGAGGAGAATAAGTGGACAAAGTTTAAGAAATTTAAAAAATGTTTTTTTTTTTAATTGTCGTCAGAAGTTTTCATTGTTCGGTGTTTTCTTGAACTTAGCCCGATCATATCTCTTTGCTGAAAAGCTATATAAATATAAGATTCGGCACTGTGGTATATAAGCATGCGAAGAACGTAATGCGGAATTTTTGTCGCTCTGCTACAAGGATTGTTTGAGATAAAGACCTTGAAAGTAAAGAAAATTTGGCCGATTGGGCCATTTTTGAGGTTTTTAATAAAAACATCTACACTACACATAAAAACTAAAAATACCTGAGCAGAAGCAAAAACATGCTTATATTTAGGTAAATAAATTTCAGCTACCTAACTTTAATATATTTTGTGCAATTCATAACGAAAGTTGGCCAAAACAGCAGAGCGGATGAGCGCTCCACTCCACCTCTTCGTCATTATTGATTTCCTGTGGTTCGAAAAAATTTTTGGCGGCAAAACAAATTGCGGATCTCTTCTTTCCACTCATCAGGCAATAATATATAAAATTTTGAAATAAATTTGAGAGGTCGACCAGCCATCGTTTGTTCGATCTTACGTGGAATCACCCAGGAATGTCTTGGTGGACCGTGGCATAAAACAATTTCATGTTAAAAGAAAACACAGTTCGACGTAGCACGCTCGCAAATTTCGAACTGCCTGGGTCTGTAACCGAAACCGAAAGCATGACCTCCGAGATTGCGCGCCAGCGGGTTTCTCTCCAGCCGTCGCAATCGCCACGCTCGCCAGCAGAAAAATGTAATGTGTCTCGTGCACCCGGCTACCGCGAGAGGGCTCGTTAACCAAGGAATCTGGCGGCAGCGGAGACCGCGGCTCAAAGCACAGCGCACGGCATAACATTGTGCACATTGGTATTTTTTCGAGCACAAGGTATAATCAGTGCCCGTAAGTTCTAAATGCGCTGAAGGCAAGTATATTTTTTCTGTGACTGCATTTATTTCGGCCCAATTTACGAAGGAAAGCACGACAACTGCCCATATTTTTCTCATAGAAATCGTTGTAAGGACGTATCAATTCGTCTCGGGTTGTATTACTGCTTTATTCATTAGAATCCGTTTCATATCGGGGCAAAATAGCTCGATTTGAGAAATATAAGGGTGTTCTTGCACCCTTCCTTTCTCGAGACCTGTATGAGTGGAAACTGGGTTAATCTCCTTCAGTGAATCATATTGTCCTCCTATCGTGACATATCATTCTACTATTTGATCGCTACAGATATTGATGAGGTGGTCGAAACAAGCACGGTTACGGTGAAGATAGAAACGCTTGATATCGCTGAGCGCCCTGGTCATGTCGTTGAAGAGGGTCACGAGTAATTTTGTCGGCGTGTTCTTTCGGGCTTCGATTAGCGGACCTATATTTATTCCACGCGCACCCGCACGACCACCAAAAAAGGTGCACAGTTCATGCATGGTTTATATTGTTTACATTGGTACAAATCATAGAAAACTGAGACATTTTTCTTAGAATGCAGCTGTACATTCTTCTTGTATGAAGTATTTGAAAAGAATAATAAACAAAAATAAAATTAGTAGTTTATGGACGACGTTTGTGACATTCGGTAATGACAAAGACTACGCGAATCTTTCCGTTTACTGCGTTCCCATCAATTCGTATGAAATTAGTTCAATGGTTTTATGTCGACTGTTCTGTCGAGACGACGAGAATATCCCAGGTTGCGAGTTATACAGTGAATCCCTACTACATAGAACTCAGGTAAGTTGAATTAGCTTTTATATAGAATTATTTTCGGTCACGACAGTAAGTTAACCTCAATGCATAGAACATCTACGACTACATAGGACAGAAACAGCCGGTACGCTTGATATATGAACATCGGGAAGCGGCAAACACCCCATCAAATTGGCTTACCCTAACAAACTTTTGTCTTTTCCTCAAGGAAAGGGACTTGGCCGCATATATTTGGAAGACCGAGTGGTGTGATGAAAAGGGCGCTGCGCCGATGGACTGGAAACTACCGCTTGCCATCACGTGCTTTGCGCCTCGATGACTCCTCGTCGTTACGTCGGCGGCTCTTCGCGCGGTGTCGCTGTTCACTTCTGCGCTTGTTTGTTAACGCGATGAATGCCGTAAAACACAAGAACCTGCTATTCACCGCAAATTTGGCGATATTCAATCAAGTCGAACGTGGGAAAATAGTCTTACGTCGTCGTTATGTGCAGCATTCCAAGCACCACGCTCAGCAATACTTTGGAAAAGAAGGCCGGCATTAGGGCCAATGCACACTAGACGGTTCAGGCACCCGACGAGTACGCACAGCTACATATCCGCAGTTAGGCGCTATTTACATCAATAACACATTTCCGTCGCGTAAAACAAGGCCATACATATAACCCCTCATCCTGGACTGCAAACCGCGGAAACCTAAAAACTAGAAAAAAAAAACGCGTATTGCCGTTAAGGGGTATTTCTTGCGTGGTAATGGGGCTGTGCAGTGAAGTGAACTTGCGCACCAAAATTCGCACCGGAAATACGACAATTTCATGAAATGTTGTATATCCACTTCTCCAATACATCGTA
Organism: Rhipicephalus sanguineus; assembly: GCF_013339695.2. Taxonomy (NCBI): domain Eukaryota; kingdom Metazoa; phylum Arthropoda; class Arachnida; order Ixodida; family Ixodidae; genus Rhipicephalus; species Rhipicephalus sanguineus. The sequence continues at coordinate 141,483,231 of NC_051183.1, forward strand.
ACAACTCCCGCTTTTTCGCGGGTTCCATACATGCAGGTTTCACTCTATGCAGGTTCACTGCGAAAGACAATGCTCTTGCGAGTAAAAAAGAAGCGCATCCATGTAATAGCGTCGCCAATGCTCTGCTCGCGCTGCTGCTCGCTGATGTCTTTCTGACATTGCATCATGCTGCGTGGCCTTTCCAATCCCTGACGTTCTTCTGGATTCGCGCCGCCGTTACATATCACCTAAAAGTGGCCTTCAGCAGCATTCAGGCAAGATCCATCGCTCTGCATTTGCTGGCGTTCATTTTACTAATGGGTGCAGTGTCCACGGCTGCTTCTGTCTTGCTCTGGGGAACCCCCGAGGTAAGTAATCAAGTTTTTACGCCACCCAGAGCTTTTCCCTCTTTCCGTCTCTCAGATAATAATCATGACCCAAATAATAAATGCGAGGCGTTAATAAAGTGTGTTAAGTTCAAGTGAACTAATTTCAGCAAGCATTACGGGTGCCGAGTACCCGCTCACATTTTTTTTCAACTTTAATTTTGCTCATCACATGATTATTGTGTCAAATTATAAAATACATATGTTGCGTAGTATTCAGTAATGAAATGCATGAGACAGCACCGTTGCGAGCCCGTCATTAAACGACCTTTTGAGTGCATTCTAACTTTCTCACATTTTTTTCCAGAGTTAATCCCAGCGCAGCACCATCGTGAATGCCACGCAAGATTTGTTTTGGCTCATTACCTCTTTTAATCTTTATTTCCAACTAGAGTTGGGGGTCCCTCAGGCGAAAAGCGGTTAAAAAACCACTTGAACGGCTACAAGCGGCTACTTGGCGTCCTTTCGTGCCTCTGAGACAATTTGTCGTGTGAGAAGAAAACCATCTTCGCGAAAAGTAGAAAGCCATTGGACAGAAGACATTACAGATATTGAGGCATGTTCTGTTGTCATCATTAAGTAGACACGCGTTTACTGATTGACTTGGCTGCGCATGAAATCTTGCATTATACCGTCCTACATCTGTCGACATGCAGATTTGTCAACGATGTGCGTTTGGTGACTACATATGTGTGTTTAACAGTCGCCTATATCAAAGAAATATAGTACACATTTCCCAACCAGGCGAGAAAGAAATAGTGCCCTGTGAAATGCTCATCACCGACGTCTCCTTACCGTTACCATTAGGCAAAAGGGATCCCGTGTCGAGAATCTTATCATTATGAAATCGGTGATTTAGGTCCGCGTTGATAAAACTAATCGCCTGGAATGAATGACAACCGAGCTCCGCCTGTAATATCAATCGTCGGTGAACCTTATGCTGGAATTTCACATGTCGACGATGCCAAAAAAGTCCCTGCTAATAAAATGTGACGCGGATCAACATTTGTTCTGGCGGTGTATTATGAAATAGTGCCAAGGCACCATATTAGCACTGGGAAAGTGCACGCCCGAGACCACCTACAACGAGTGATGAAAGTAGCGACCCAACTGAAATTGGCCGACGGCCGATGGTTGGTAAACAACTGGGCAGGGCTCGGCAACTGATATTGTCGGCCGACCAAGGGCAGCCCAAGGTGGGGCCCTGATCGGCAGCCAATTACTCTGGTTATTAGTTGGCCGAAGACGTTCAGCCAACGGTCGGCAAATGATGGTGGAAGAGTCGGCACCCAATGCTGGGGCGACGAAACGTGGTTCTCCGTGGGGCCATGCTTTGCAACCTACCACGTTGGCCAGGTACTCTACGTCAACAGGGCTTGTTGCTGAGCTAGTTGGTTCATTACTTGAGGAAAAACTGTAATGACGCAAAGAAGACAGGGACGAAGCGAAGACAGTGCGTGTCTTCGCTTCGACTAAGACACAGGTCTTGCCTGTCTAGCGCCCGTGTCTGAGACAGTTCGTGTCTTTGCTTCGTCCCCGTCTTCTTTGCGCCATTAGAGGTTTTCCACAGGTACAATAGCCAGCAAGAAGCCGGCATTGCAAAACATACGTGGGTGCAAATTTGATTCCTACACCGCGCGCATTATTTCGTGGCCAGAGAAAATTTCTTGTTTGAGCGTTCAGCGTCGGCTGTCACTAGATTGCACCAGACTATTCGCACAAGATTGTTGAATCCAGCTGTGCACCACCTAATCTCTACAAGGTCGGCCTACGGTCTTGGGCCTATGTTAGCTGCCCAAGGTGGGCCGGTGTAAGGCCATTAATCAATCCCAACGTCGGCACAACTCTGTCGGCCAAGCTAGGGCAAGGACGGCCAGGTCAGCCAAGCACGTTGGGCGAGCATATAGCCGCGGTAGTTTGTTCAGTTGGGGACCCAGGCTGTACGCGGGCATTGGACCGATCTTGGCCCAACGTCGTCAAATGACGGCAGCAATATTGGCTCGACGTCGGCAAATCACGCTCGGGCTACTTTCACCCATATCGGCCCGATGTCGGCTAGCCGGCGTCGGGCTGATGCGCGCTTGCCGGCTTTGGACCGGTGTGGGCCAGCCAGCGTGGGTCCGAGATGGGACTGCCGTTATTCAACCAATGATGGCAAGCCGTGCATTGGATCTATGTAGGCTAGCCGATGCTGGCGTAGTGTCGGCCCCGCCGACGTCGGGGGTTAAGTACGGTAATACTGCACCGCCATTGTCTGCACTAGAGCTAGTTTACATGGGGACAGCGGCGGTAGTTTCTCGATGCGTACAGTAACTTGATCAGGAAGGCTCATACACGTGTTATAAAGTAAGACGGCCGCGTCCTGACCATAGTTGTTCAGTATTGCTGTAGTTACTGTACTGTACTGTAAGTCAGCAGTGCTAAAATAGGCTATTCGTGGCCCAACGACGTTCACGTACTAACATTGGCGCCGTATTCAAAAAATACTTCTTAAGTGCAAAGACAGCTCCACTGAGGTCTTAGCGTGCCACTGAGACCCAGAATTCTGTGGAACCGTGCAAGGACGAGAATAAAAGTCAATAGTTGTATCCAACACAACTAAAAGGATGAAAGGCGTGCTGCACCAACTACGCATGCGTCTGGGTAATGAAGGAGCAACACAATTGCAACGTGATCAACACAAATTTATTCACAGATATGAACACACGCCAGCAGTTCAGGAATAATTATGCCATAAAGGAATTACACAGGAAGTACTGACGGAGTGAGTTAGAAAAATGCTGAATGGATAGTGTTGGTTATTTCATTAGGAAGTGCATGCCAAAAACTGGCTGCAGTGTTGCAAAAAGAAAATGTTCCATAATTTGTGCATGCACGTGAAACTGTTAACAACGTTAACAACGATCATCGTGTTGGTAGTGCAGAACGTCTTGATGAAATTGAACTGGCGGACAATGCATAATATTTCTTAGAAATGTGTACATAACAACTGCAATGCGGAAACGAATGTGACAATGCAGCGTTAAGATATGTAATTGCGGTTAAACAAATGATATAGACTCAGTACATCGGGTAAAACCGATTATTCGCAAGACTACATTTTATGCAACCTGAATTGACTGTTCTTGTAGGATACGTATGTACGTAAACTTAACTACAATATGGCACATGTGATTCAGCAAAACTACGGTAAAGGATCAGAAAGGTGCGTTATGGTAACACATACCGTAGCTTATATAATATATGGCATATTTTTGTAAAACTTCTAGTCACATCATGCACATGACTGTGCCACGTGAGATGTTCATCTATCACTAATCCTAAGAATTTTGTTTGAGTAACTTCTGTAGAGCAACTCCATTAAAGAGCAGCTTTGAAACTCATGTCGAGTTATGGGGTCCCAGCTATATAAATATTGCGCACTGTAATCAATTTTGTTATAAATAAAAAAGTGAATTGATTGATTGATTGATTGATTGATTGATTGATCGATTGATTGATTGATTGATTGATTGATTGATTGATTGATTGATTGATTGATTGATTGATTGATTGATTGATTGATTGATTACCAGAAATACCCGGCCAACCCTATTGAACCAGACTGACTTGTGTATGGTTTATAATATCTTCTGTTTGGTCACAGCACTATCAAAATTAAAAGTTATATTTTGCTCAATAGCGTTGCTTTGTCTCATCAGTCGCAGGAACAAGCCCTGCTTACCCAATGCTTGGTGTGGAAGGACATTGGCGGTGCACCTTGCAGACAGCTTGTTTTTCAAGTTTCATCGTTGCTTTCTCGAACAGCGTACCTTCTTGCGCCTGTTCATGATGTACGAAGTCGCATGAATATTCTTTAGATGTCTGCTACTTCACAACTTCATAAACTAAATTTTGTGAGTGCTCATCGCATATTTGCGATGTACTATTCCAGGAGGTGTCTTCAAAACAATTGCTTTGTTGCTTGTGAGCAGCAATTGCTGCTCACCGAAAGATTCTCGTGTGTGTCGGCAATGCCATCAGCATTCTTTCGCAGCACATATTCAGCATACATGGTGTTAATTTTTGCCATTACTGAAAAGCACTGTTTTGATAGATGAGTCATCGAGAACAGAAAGAAGAGGAATCTTGAATGAGGTAATATACGAGAAGGACGGTGGTTGTCACACTGTGTTCACCAGACGAGGCTGCCGCTGACAGTCAGAAAGAAAAGGTCATATACGAAAAGAATTATTTCAATTACTCCTCACGAAGGTACCTGCGCGAGCAAGAGAAAACCAAGCACATTTTAAATGTCTAAGCATTCATGTGCTGATTCAACAAGAAACCTGTCGTTGCGGCGGTCCCCCTAAGACGATCGTAGCTACAAAGATGTAGTTCACCCAGACCCTGACGCTGTGAAGGCGAATAGCTGAAATACTGACCTCTATACCCATGCTGGCAGAATGTGAATTCCGCCCAAAAACAAGGTTCCAGGGAGTGCCACTACAGTCCATTTTCCTACGGTAAGAATCTCTACGCTTACGGATTTCTTAGAAAAGTCGGAAAGGTTATTCTGCGTGGAATTTGAGCAACTCACTAAAACTAAATCAATTTTTCAATCTGTGTATTCAACTCTGCATTTTAAATATCTACTTATGCTTTCAAGCCACTATGCAGCATTGAACCCCTTCGGTGTACACATTGCAGATGCGGGTGGGGCAATGAAGTTGCAGCTGATAGGCAACGTTGGCGTTCTATCATGCATTTTCGTCATAGGCGCGGCACAGGAGGGGGGCTGCTTCCACTAATCATATAAGGGAGGGCGCCAATTCACCCCATATCTTTACTCAGTATGACCTTTCACGTCATTTTTCAATGCGCAGAGTTTTGATTATGCAGGTTTGTTGACGATAATGATGATCAATGACGCATGTTGGTCGATTCAGATAACAGAGTTCTTTCCATCTTTACCTCAGAAAGCTTGGAACTGCTAAAAGGACTAGGCGGCAACCACAAAACCGCATTATTTTCATTTTTGCATCTACTGGGAGGCTCGTTTGCTTTCAGATTTCACCAACCGGGGGTTGGGGGGACGCTGCGGGGAAACTTGCCCCCCCCCCTCTTATCAAGAACCCCCTGTGCCCGCGTATGGTTGTCGTTGAGTTCTGCACACTTAAGATGCAGCAAAGTGCGCTATTTTCATCATCAGTACCCCAACCACTTTCACATTTTGTGCTTTTGTCAAGTTAGCTTCACAAGCTCACAATGCAGCTAGGCACATTTACGGCGCTTTTGCAAGTGATATGCAGTGGAATCTGATTCTTGATAGTCCCAGACAGATGAGTGGTGTCAGAGTACGCATAAGCGTTTGTTGCGCGTATAGCAATAGATGTCTCGTTACCTAGATTTCATTGAATCGAAAGTTATTCCAAATAGTTTGCTCAGCTCTGCGTTCAGTCTCCATTAGTGGTATTTCCTGGTACTCTACTGGAACATGCTGGCGGCATGAGTGCATAATACCCAGCTTAATTTATCCTCTTCTCATTGTCCATCACGGCGGTGTTTTGACCACGAGTAATCGCTAGGATCAAATGGAATGTGTTCGAGCATGCGTATGCGGGGAAAGTGCAATGATTCATTGATTCCTTTGGAGAGTATTTTTTTAACATTGTCACGCAAGTAAGGTGGCGTTTATGACTACCGTCGTACCGGTGTTGGTTGGTAAAATGAGTACGCCAAGAAGCGCAGCGTTTTCACTGGCCTAGGGAAAACTGAGTCGAATATTGAACATCACGCCACTGAATGGGACAGCGTCATGTTAGTGCAGTATAAAGCACTGGTGTACGACGTAGCTTACCAAGTTGAAACGAAGACAACACATGAAGTCCGAATATCACAAAGCCGGCTATCATTAGCTTGATGTTGCACGAGCTTCATCACACTGAGCGCTTGGCGGCGCAGGTTGTTCTGCAATGACAAAAAGTGTGATAGTTGCATGAAGTTTTTACAACTTTCAGCTGCCAACAATTTTATGAAATTGTGTATTTGTATAAATTTAATGATTTGTAGAATGGCCTTACTCTCACCAGACAAGACCATTTTGAGAATATTTATGTGTACAGTGATGTCTATTGGCAGCTTCTACCCTTAGAACAGATGAGTATTCATTCTCGCATAGCGTGAAACACCAGCTGTTTTGTTTACCTCGATTTTGTTCTGTTAAGTGAAACGACGTTTTATCGAAGGAAAAAAATTCATAGTTTCGCCGCCATAGCGAAGCAATGAACGTGATAGCAAGGAATTGAAATGTCACACGAAGAACCAGGAGAACCTCGATACTCACAGCGCGCCGCTGAAACAGAAAGAAGGAGCGCTAAAAGAACGCACAGGCATACAGAGGGCAAGTGTGAGCTACCAACTGTCACAGTTGTTACGCCTATGTGCTTGAGCAATAGTCCATATTATGCCTAGCAAGACCAAATCATTCTGTACACCATGTTAGGCATAAGTACGAGCACCTAAAGTTGCACTACCACAACGCAACAAACCGCCCTTTGAGGACATGCATGACGTACGTGCACTTGGAAACACGACGTGGCTAGCAAACGACGCAGGGAGCCATCCACACTAGGCACGGTTCAGCCAGTAGGCGCTAGGCAGCGACTCCATTCGCTCTAGCGGCCGATAACAACACAGGAGAGCGCTTCTCCTGTCGCCTGTCATGTGTTCCTCTCATTGTAGCACGACAATGAAGATGTGAAGCGAATATAGACATTATTACACACTTGGCGAAACTTAATGAGACAACCTGCGTGGATTAAACAAGAGCAAGACATGCAGTTTCTCGTACGTGGAGATTTTAGCGTAGCACAAAAAGGCTTATATATTTACCCAAGTGCATTAACCAGCTATATTCCATCGTTTCTTGTCCCTGCAGGAATACGACAATGAACGCTGCTTGCACTTCGTTTCGATAATATTGACATCTGTGGTGTAACGTCAGCGTCGGCGTTACATCAGCCAATGAGCTGCCATTTAGACGGTAGTTCCATTTACAGGTAGCTCACATCAGGTAGCTCAATGAGGTAGCTGAATCACAGGTAGCTCAATCAGGTAGCTCAGATTACAGAAATGCGTTGATCCAACTCGTACGAACTGGTCCAAAGTGCGGCACATGCACTTACTCGACTGATTCGAATAAGGTGAAACCTCAAAATGAATGGGATATTTAAAAGAATTTTTTACGGCTGTGTGTGCCCAATGCCTATAAGGGCAGAAGCGGCCTCATTTACAATGAACTTTGTGCATTATACCTCTACGATACTGTGCAGGTTTCTTGGTGACTTTAGTGAAACATATATTGTTTTACATTGTCTATCGCACCTGCTGTCCATTCTGTGCATTTTAACGCAAAACTTCTCGGGCTTATTTCCATATCTGCTATCAATTTTAGTGCATGCAATATCCGTTGAATGTAGGGAATCTCTACTCTCTTCTAGATTTCGATGCGTCCTGTAACTATATTCAATCTAGACGAAATGATAGACTCCTTAAAGAGCACAGAAATAGTTATTTGATGCTGCATTGATGGCCTGCTATGCGTAACATCGATTTCCACAACGCGTGACACCTGCCTGTAGTACCAATATTGGGCGAATTATACAGTACTGTAATAACCGTCATAATCAATTTTTTCGACTACACCATGAGGTATATCCATAGTTAGTGCAATATTTGTGCGCTTTGAAGTTGCACGCTGTGTTAGTATTGTAAAGTTTTCAAAGCATAATGACAACATATTTTCAAACGGTCACCCGTCCAGTAGTGGCAAATAATACAATTATTGAAATATCTCACGTTGTCAGACGTAACTTCTCCTAGGCTTCTCCACGTAGTTTTCCTGACGAAGGCTGTAGAGAGCAAAAATATTGCAACACCAGAAAAATGTTCTGCTTGTCGTACTTCACACGATTCCATGGTGATAAATGGCAATGCCAAAGCAGAAGTCACACTCGTCGATAGAAACCAAGCCATATTTTTCACGATTGATTCGTAGCTGTCGTCATTTCTCGCCGACTCCGTCACATCATCAAGTGTACAAACTGCCAACCCAACGCGCACTAGGCTGCCAAAAGCGGCGATGATGGTCCACTCAATTGGCCTCTTTGCCATATAATCGCTGAAAGTTTTGATTTCCAGGCTCTGCTGGGCAAAAAGAAGAGCAAGCGAGTACTTAAATGGCATTGCACAACGTCAAGCAAAGCCATCTCGACAAGTGCGTTTTGGCGCGGTGCCTTGAAAGACATGACTGAGAGAAATAAACTAGACGATAAGCACACGAATACGACCGTGACATCGTCATTTAAATCTACGTTGTGACTACAGGAAAAAGAACGCAAGGAAACTCCACAGCGTACGAGGGTTATGGTAAATAAATGATGATATGAACGTGATAAATAGTCACACACCTCTAGGCTGGAAATATACAAGTAGGCGGCAGCAGCATGAATAATCCAGTGAGCAATCAACAGATACAGCTTCATTCTGAGATGCCGAGATCGCTGTTGAGCAGATTCTGGGATTTATCTGCAGGCTCTTGCCCAGTACAGGGGAGGAGTCATGACACCGGTGGCGGTTTAAGTGTAAACACTAAAACATGAAGGGGAAACATAAATGGGAAAGCTTAAGAGAAAATTTACACAATAGATACAGAATAACGTAATTTCTGTCATATGGTATATTATCGTGGTCTTCATCTTCCTTTTTGCCTTGTAAATGGTGGCTCCCTGTCAAAAGTTCGTCAGAACACTCTTGGATTCCCTTCACAATTCTTCAATGTGACTGCAGATAACCGGGTGTTTCAAGAAATGTGTCCAAAATTCTCAAATATAAGAAAAATTCAATATTCGCTCGAAGCCTTCACAATTACTTCTGTAGCTGCAGGCATCTTAAGATGGCTGAAGACATCATTTGAGACTGTAATTGAGATAGTTAATAAATAACTTTTCATTGGTGGAGTAAGATCTGCATGCGAAATGGGTATGTGTGAAGTCCTTCATGTGAAGAATTCGTCGCAGCTTATAGATTTCGAAAAAGCAGCCTGTAGTAACATTTGCAAGGCGACGAAGTTCAACCAAATTCAGTAGCAAATCGAAACCGAAACGCCGAATAGCGCAACTACCATGTCCTTCTGAGACGTCCAGAATGAGTGAGCGTTGTTATACAGTCGAAACCCGCGATAACGAAATCCCGAGAGAACGAAATAATCACCGCAACGAAATATTTTCGGAGCACCGGCGAACGCCCATAGGAGTCAATGCATTTCGTAACTCGCGACTACGAAAGATGTTCATACCGCAGTCCCTCATTAACGAAATTTTTGAAACACGAGTGTGCAAATAATCTACTCTCGCAACATTAACTACATTCGAAAACTGCTGAAGTACATTCATTCTACACTTAAACTGTGCAAAACTATCCCCACAGCACATTTGAGAAGCAGCCTCCATCATTGTTTACAAAAAAACATAAACCTGGCGACAATGGTGATGATAATGGCTTACCGAAACACCTGCTCGTTATCGCGGGCTACGTAGCCAAATCCACATTCCTGATGGAGTTTCGTTCGTTGACATGGCTTTGTGCTTGGCTTTGTCGGCTTTGCGCGCACATCACATGGTCGCGTGTGTGGAGCCATTTGTGGAGCGTTCGGTTGGGCCGCTTGGTGCAACGTGAACTGTGTGTTGCGATTGCTTCGTCCAATTTCGCTGCCTCCAACGAAAAAGCGGAAGTTCATCACGCTGCAAGATAAGGCTGCAATCATCAGTAATGTGGAAAAGGACAGGAAAAAAATGGACATAGCCGAAGAATTCGGCGTTGCGTGCAGCTTGCTGTTCACGATTCTGCGCTGATCCAGCGGAGCCAGAAGGAGGTTCGCCGGTAGGCGCACTTGATGACGGTACTGGGGACAGCGCAGTGCCGCCGTCATTGACCAGTGCATGGGGCGAACTTTGTGCCGTGGCAAATGTGATTCCCGATCGAGAGGCATGAAATCGCTGCATGGTAAGGTCCGCCAAAGCAAACTTACTGACTTTCGGAAATAAAATGTGTTTTTTGTAAATTCCATGTCTTTTCTGCCGCATTCTCGCGCCAACGAAATTCCCGCAAGAGCGAAATTTTGTGCTTTCCCCGCCGATTTCGTCATTGCGGGTTTCAACTGTATCACCAATCAATCGACGTCGTTCTGTGGGTTTGTGGGCTGTGCTTGTAATTATAGCACGCATGGCGCAAGTACGTTAACGAATGCAGAAGAACTACACCTCTGTAATTGTTATCTTGAACAGCGACGTCATTCTGGCGTCTGCTTGTAGCGGTCATCAGTGCTTCGGGTTTCGCTTCACCGTCGAATTTGGTTGAATTTTATTACGCCAGAATAATTACTAGAGGCCGCTTTTTCGAAATCTCAAAGCCGCAATGGGATCTTCGCATGAAGTACTTCAAAACTCCTCTTTGACATAACCGCCTAATACCTCTGTCAGACGGGCAGCATTAACTGCGGTTATGCTTAACCGTGGTTAGATGATTAACCGCAGTTAACGCGAACGCGGGTTTGCCATTGCAACACGAGCTCAGTTAGCTCAGTTGAGCAAGCCGACGAAACCACGTGCTGCTCGTATGGTCAGCAAGAAGTTTGGGCATACCCTCGGCAGGTTTCGTGGTACGATACACCTCCGCTAACCCCCACGACAGTGTACTGAATCGTTCCACTTTCGACTACATATTCAGTGTTTGCAGCTCTATGAGGCGGCTAGACACCAACAATGCAGAAAGCACTTCCCCTCAAGAAACCTGTAGCGATAATACTGTACCCTCTCGCAAACACGCCGTGGACCGAATAATCTTTGTTGTTGGCCTTTCCACGGCGAGCCTCGTTTTGTCAAGCAAAACTCGTTTTCAACTTGTTTTGCTTGGCTATTGTTCGCCAACTGGAGACGCGTTCCGTGAAAATCCTCCGCGAAGCTGCCGAATAACGTGCGCCGGTTCACGGCTGGTGCACTCACAGCTCCGTCATCTTGTCAGCTTCTCGGTTTGTGAGGGTAAACCGTGCTTGCCTAGCTCGGTTTTAACTGCGGTTACGTCTGCCGTGTAGCTACCACTAACCGCGGTTAACCGTAACCGTAGTTAGCTTAACCGCGGTTAAGGCTGTCCGTGTGACAGGAGTATAACTCCACTACTTGAAAAGTTAATTAATCGTCCGAAGTGATGTTTTTATCCGTCTTGAGATGCCTGTCGCTACAGAAATATCTATGGTGAAGGCATCAAACTAAAATAGCATTTCCCTGCTTTTTGAGAATTTTAAACACATTTCTTGAAACACCTGGTACACAACACTGTGTATTTACTTGCGGCCTTTGACCAGGGTTAAGATCCCTCGCAGTGGTGTTCTGATGCAGTTAAATTAGCTCACTGTTCGAAATTTGAACAGCATGGAGACATCCGTCGTTAGCTCGTACTTTCACTCCTTTCTTACTCAAGATAACTGCGAACTTCCTCCTTTCCGATGCGCCATAGCATTTTCAGTTGATGATCTCTGTGTCTCACGCAATGGTGTTTTAAAGTTGGTGTTAAAAATTGATAAGAAAAAGCCGAGTGATCCCGATTATGTATACAATGTTTCCCTTATTTGTTCTGCACTTTGGTCATGTCGTTGCCCTATTAATGTATTTAACAATTGCTGAACATAATTGTGAGGTAACGACATTACAGTTACTTAAAAAGCACTCACACCACATTTATACATGTGAAACCTTTTGTATGCACGAAGGGTTATGGACCCCCTAGTAGCGATTCGCGACCCGAAATGCAACTGAGGGACGAATAAATATCTCTTTTATTGAGTAATGGGACCTGTATCTAGCACAACTCTAAACGGGCGCCAAGCCCTCCAAATTGTAGCACTGGCAGCGCTATCTCGCGGACACCTCCAGACTGCGCCCCAGCTGATCACTTGACCACAGAAAGGAGTCAAGCGAGGCTCAGCTGACTTTTTGTCTGCTAGGCACAGAGATGTAGTCAGGTTGTCACCAGCAAATTGATGTCGTCAACGTCAACAGTGTCCACAAGTAACGAAGATGAAATTGTGTAATTGCGAATCGTGGTACTTCGCGACGTCCCAAATCATACTTTCTTCGAACCTTTGCAAAACAGCAATTCAGAAGTGGACGCCGTTCCAAGCAGCGAAGAAGAGGGCACACAAGCTTGGGCCATGCTCCTTGGTATGCCTCAGTTTACTATATTAGAGCCGGGCTACCGCGCACGAGTAATCATAGTCGAATAGCCGGAAGCCCGGGATTAAGCCATAGAGAGGGTATTCTGAATACACCATTGCGGCGAGGACATCCTGAACATAAAATGGTTATAGTGAGCTAGCGGAGCGCCCAAAAAGGGGGTGGTTATTTTTTACAGTTCGCCAAGGACCTTTCGTTCTTTTCCCCTGGACGGATAGCAGAGAGTAGTTTTCGACACAGATTTCTCCGTCTTTTTACTTAATAGCCGTCACATACGAGCAAAAAGTACAGTATTTCACAGTAAGCCCATTTCGTTCTTCTGAAGGACCCGTTGCACAAAAGTTGCGATGATAACCCATGACACAGTACTAATATCCTAAGGTGGTTCCTGGCATCCGCGAGTAGCTGCGGTTTCTCAGGTGAGTACCACAAAAAAGAGGGCGAGAGAAAAGAACAAAGAGGCGCTACTCGTTAAATCAGCGGTAGCGAAAATATCATTTAAAGCCAGGCTGTCGTAAATGGGGGCTTTTTTTGACGGCGCCCACTGTGTAGACTACGATGCACCACACTGTTTACAAAGCAAATGACACAGCCAAAATCCAAAATAGCGGCGCTAGCCGATTGGTACGGGCATATAAAGGGTGACGTCTCTGCCCCGGCAGTGCATTTTCGGGGGTCACGTCTATATTCGACATCACAGAGGTAATTAGGCGGCACCCACGGAGCTTTCGTTGAAAGGCCGCATTGTTGACACGTTCACCCAATGTGCGAGAACACCCTTTACATTCAAAAAGTCTATGCGGGATCTGCTTTCCCGAAAAGAAGCCTTGCCGTGAGGGAAATGCTCCTTTGTCATGCGCCACTGCACATGAAGGCCTTTCCGGAAGATGTCATCTGCCGTAAAAAAACATTTTACTGCCCTTGTGCATAGGCGTGCGCATGGTTCCCTTCAGGGAGGGGCAAAGGCGGGCCAAACTTCATCGCAGTGCGCCCCTCCCTATTAGGTCAATGTATGGGGCTGACTTTGCGCCCCCCCTCTTAGGTGACTAGGGTGAGAAGAATACACTTTTCTTCTGCTCGAGCCGTACGGCTGTCCTCGCCGTTTATTTCAGCTCTGCTGGTGCTTAGTTAAGTTTATTTTGGGGGCGGTATTCTAAGATGACCACCTTTTACATATATATCACTTTAATGCGTTCTGATTGGCAGGTTGGTGGGCGAAGGTTCATCGCAGCGCCCCCCTTCCTATTAGGTCAACGTATGGGGCAGACTCCCCCCCCCCCTCTTAGGTGACTAAGGGAGCGGCAGCCTCCCTGCCCTCCCCCCCAGCCCCCGCCTGCGCACGCCTATGCCCTTGTGTCAGGCTACAAAACGATGAAATGACATGTGCCAAGCGGGCTGGAAACGAAGACATCGCTCTGTTTCATTGACAAAATAGCAGTTGCGGGATGCATGCGACAACTCTTTAAACACAAAAATGTTCCAAAAGACGGTTGTATTCATGATTGTAAATCGCTTACTCCGATTTAACAAAATAACTATTGACGAAATGACAGAGACCTTTCGCCACCTATGCACGGTTGTGCCACTGCCTTGCCGGCCCCGAGCGCCGTCTGACATCGACATTTCTTAGTGGGCTGATCTTCTCACCAGTCTGGCCTTATCCCGTCCAGGTGCGACTAATGGTGCATTCAAACCACGGACCGGATCCAGATTTGAAGGGCCGAACGGCGCGTCACGTGGCCTCACATCAGCGATTCCCCTCGTCCGCGCGCTCGCGCACGGATGACTGCAACCTGTTTGTCACATCGAGATTTAGGCGGCGGAACGCCACAGCGTCAGCGGATTAAGAGGCTGGCAACCAGTACGGTTTTCTTCTGCTCGAGCCGTGCTGCTGTCCTCGCCGTTGATTTCAGCTCTGCTCGCGCTTAGTTCAGCTTATTTCTGGTGTGGTATTGTAAGACGATTACCTTTTAGATATATATCACTTTTTGTGCGTTTTGATTGGCAGGTTGGAGAGCAGCGGGTAAGTTGCCACTTTAATCATTGCACACGCAGCTTTCTGCGGCCGGCGAAGTGCCCTTGTCGCCGAGCGATTCTCTAAGAACACAGCCCGTGTTTGAGCACTCATTTTCAGGTCAAGATACCAACCAATAGAAGGAAACAATGCGCAACAGTGCATTGTGCACTCTCAGTACCTGTTATCCGGAAAACAAAAGTACACCATCTCCCGCAAGAGGGAACCGTGAGGCAATGCGAAGCCGGAGCACTTGCCCGATCGCGTTCCCATGGCGTTCGTTCGGCATGCTAGCGACCTCGCGTCGTGGAACGCAAACAGGAACGCTACTCGCGTCGTGTCTTCCCGCTCTGGCGGACAACTTGTCTTGGCAATGAAGCGAAGGCTACAGAGCCACAATGCACGTGTCCCACCGCTACTGAATGTAGTCCCACAATTGCGCCCGTATTTTCTGCGTGAGATATATAAAATACTCCTTCATTTTCTACATGTAGCTTTTTGAGACGGAACGCAGTACACACGAGCGAGATATTTGTATATCTTTTACTTTATACGTTGTCACTTTGCGTTTTTGCGTGCGTGAAAAAGTCGCGCCTTTTAACCGTACCTTAGACGCTAAGCAGCGTTTGCGACGAAATGCAACGCTAGCCATCACTTTCCATGGCGTTACGAGACGCGCGCCAAACCGGACTACTTCGCGTAGCAGTACATGTGCAGACGCTCCGCCCCCGTAGCTTTCCCTTCATTGCCAAAAAAATCAAAGCATATCCACGGAGAGAATGATGATGAGTGGGCGAAGCTGCGGAGGTTCATCGGTAAACCGTGAATCTTCCGTGAATTCTGCCCAGTACATCATCACCGACGTGAGATCGGGCGCGTTTATACTAAAGGTTCGATGAGTTATGACGACTTGCAGCGCACTTTAATTTTACATGTACGCTGTGAATTTTCATTGTTTAGAAAACCATTGCTTAGAAAACATCTGGCGTCTTTCGTTAAGCAGCTGGCGTCTTTTCGTTTTGCTTTAGAAACATCTGGCGTTCTTTCGTTTTGCTTTTACAAAACATCTGGCGTCTTTTGTTGGTTTATTTCATCAATAAACGGCGTTTTGAACAAAATTTTTATTGTTTAATCACGCACAGGAGAAATCTCACCAGGCACTACCTTGGAGGTAAAGAATGGCTGCTAATGGGAATGAGAGACAGAAGAAGTCGGCTTTTAGCTAACGCTGCGAATTTTTTATTGTTCAACAACGCACAGGAAAAATCTCCCACCGGCACCACCTTGCAGGTCAAAGCGTAAGACTGGTTGCATACTACGCTACGAGGGACGAACGGGTGCCGCTATAAGGAGCTTCGCCCCTAAAAGTTGTCCGCGAGTATAGCCACAGCGGCCGTGGTAAAGCATGGCCGTTAATTCTCACAGGGTGAGCGGGGAACGCGGTCATCCAGTGCGCGAGGCGGGGGAGCGTAGCAGAGGATAGAGAAGGTGACGGGACGCGCATGCGCTGGCGCTTATCGCGGCGCTGCGCATGAGAGGGGCACACCATGGCCCGTATTCTCAAACGCTCGCAAAAGGCGATAGTATCGCGTTTGGTGAGGTAGAATTTGATGCGTTCAATAAGTAAAAAAAAAAAACACTTGCCTGTGACGTCATTGTTGCAACTGGCCGTTGGTAGTACGAATGTCTCGCAACACAGGAGTGAGCGCACCGTACGAGCGCAGAGCAACCCGAGTGCGGCGTTTTCGAGCGTGTGCTGCTGCTTCTACGCAGTGGCCAGGCTTGGCCGGCTTGGCTGTGGCTATTTGAAATATAAGACGTGTTGAAAGCGCTTTCAACGTTTTTTTGTTCAATTATTTAATGCACAGTATAATATATAAAGAATGCAAACTCGTGTGAGTTGTATTTTCGTTGAGAGTTTAAAACGGCTTACTCGGAGAGTTCAGCTGTAGTGTG
This sequence comes from Rhipicephalus sanguineus, assembly GCF_013339695.2. NCBI lineage: Eukaryota > Metazoa > Arthropoda > Arachnida > Ixodida > Ixodidae > Rhipicephalus > Rhipicephalus sanguineus. The sequence goes on from NC_051183.1 coordinate 141,499,835, forward strand.
CCGCCGCAGCGACAAGATCTCAACAGGTTGCCGGCTCGCAATAAGCCACGCGAGCAACGCACGGTTCATGTTCCTGACACGTTCAAACCACGAAAAAACACGCGCTGTCAAAGAACGAGTGCTGATAACACCCCAAGGTAATGCTCGATGAAAGCTCCAGCGTAACAAATGCTGCGTATATCCACCGAGGATTGAATACTAGAAGCTACCGCCTACGTCACTGAAATGCTAGACTCACCACGAACCGACGGTTAACGGTGCCTTCGTTTATTGGAAATATGTCGAGAGCACCGTCAAGCACCATGACGCAAAATTGACGTCGGCGGAATTACCAGATGGCGCCCTAACTTTGCCGGTTTGCTCAATAGCCAATCAGCGCGCACAAAAGGCGATACTTTTGCGATTGTCGCCTTTTGAGAATACGGGCCCATCTCCCACTAAAGGGGACCATGAGGCGATGCGAAGCAGCGTTTCGGAATGTCGTGCCGGCGTTTCAGAGAGGGAGTGGGAGTGGAGAGGGGGAGATGAGAGGGGTAGGGGGAGCGGAAAGGGGAGCGGAGAGGGTCTGCGCATGCGCAGTAAGGGTGGTCACGCCGCACACCGCCGGTTTGAGCTCCCGCCATAAGATGCTTCGCATCTAAAAAAATTACACCATATTCCGCTAAAGGAGGCCATAAGGCGATGCGAAGCCGGAGCACTTGCACGATCGCGTTTCGTTGGCGTTCGTTGCGCATGCTACCTACCTCGGTCAGATTGTTACCAAACGAAAGTCGGTTGCACACGTTGCAGCTGCGCCCGAAGCTCCGGTCGAGGAATTCGCGCTGGAACCGGGTGTCGGCACCGTCGAAGCCCGGGCATTGAAGGTGTCTAGCGAGGCATTCTGCACGGGCGTTGGACTCGCGTCGTATGTCCGCAGCCGACGCGTTCTCTCAACGATGACGCTTGGCTTCGACGTCGGCGTTGCGTACGGTAGGGTTTGCTTGCCGACGCTGCCGTTGCGTTTCGGCATGCCAGCGCGCTTTTCATTCGTAGCAGTTTTCCGCCGACGTTGCCGTTTGCGCTGGGCTTCCCTAGCCCGGAGCTCGAGGTCCGCTTGCCGGCGTTTGCGCTGCGGTTTGGCGCGTCAAGCCTTCCGCTGCTCCGCGATCTCGCCAGGTGTTAAGGTATTACTGCAACTGGCGCCGACGTTGATGCTGGAACTCATGGCACCGGCGCAGTGACCGAGCGTGCGCACAACCTAACGCGAGCCTTTTATCTAAACGAGGAGAGGGGGAGTGGACAGGGGTGTTTAGAGGGGGAGAGGGGTGTGGCGAGGGCTTGCGCATGCGCAGTAAGGGTGGTCACGCCGCACACCGTTTGAGATCCGCCATAAGATGCTTCGCAACTAAAAAACTGCCGGTATCAGCGCAACACTGTATCCTCAGTTCATATGTAAGTGCGATTTAAATGTGAAGAAAGTAAAGTGGGCTGAAAGACAACTTCACGCCGGTAAGGACGAACCCGCAACTTTCAGATAACGCCCAAAGCATTTATATACCTACTCATCGAGAAAAGTACCCGTCCCTCTATCCCTCTGCCATTGAATAAAATTTCATCTAGGTCCAGTTGGTACATATTCTTGAGCACTCGTGTAGTGTCTTTTCTTCGTGGGCGTGTTGTGTGTTTGCGTTGTAATTTTGATCTCAAGTACCGCTCTACTACCTAAGACAATAAAAAATTGTATAAATGAAAATATATTTTCCTGCCGGCGCTAGAGTTCGAATCCCGGTGCCCCACGCTCCAAGGTTTCTTAACCACTGGGCTAAACACCCATTAGTGTTCGATGTGAATATATTGGATATATGAGTTGTATCGGCGAATAAAAAAAATTGGAAGGATAACATATGCATTGAAGCCTTTGTTGAAATATTTCGTGACAGTGGAATAAAATACCTCGGTAGGACAAAGTGTAATGTCGGCATCGAGCACAAGACTATTATGCAAATTCCGGCTTAGCGAAAATTTCAGACGCAGCGCGTGTTCCGATGATAGTGTAGTGGGGCTATCGTTGAGCCGTTCAAGTCGCGTGTTGAAAATACATAATTGGGGCATGGGTATATGGGGAAGGCGCGAGAGACGAAACGGAAGTAAGGATGCCGGGAGGCCCTGGAAAAGGATACCTCAGAAACCTATTTAGAAAAAAAAAGTGCATTTACCGTGAACTCAAGCGAAGTAACAATCCGCAAAAATGGGACAGATACTTTATGGTGCTGCGTGAATACACCGGCTTACTGAGGCACTCTAAGCGTAAATATTTTCACCTGGATCATCTGAGCATTCTGCGAGACAACCCTCGCAAATTCTCGAACTTATTGTCACCAAAACGCACCTCATGTCATAGTATAGCGCTTATTAACTCTGACGGGTCATCTGTTCCAGGGGATGAGCGTCCTGATGTCAGGAACTCCTATTTTTGCTCAGTTTTCACTAATGAACCTATTGCCAATATTCCTACGTTGCCATCTCGTAATTTTTCGACAATGTCGGAGGTCATTATAACTATATCGCGAACTTAATCGACAACCTCAAACTTTCCAGTGCACCATGCCCGGATGGCATAACGGCTAAAGCCTTAAAGGGCACCCAATCGCAATCTAGCCGCGTCTTGCGATTGATTTTCACTCAGTCCGTTGCCTCTTCCACTATTGCGAATGACTGGAAAATCAGCCGTGTTGTGCCCATACACAAATCTGGTAGCCGTTCCGATCCATGTAATTACCGCCCAGTTTCTCTAACCTGCATACGTTGTAAACTCCTAGAGCATATTCTTTATTCCAGCATCGCATCTCATCTAGACAAGCACTCTTTTTTTCTTTCCCAAGCAGCATGTATTCAGACAAGGCTCCTCATGTGAAACACAACTCTGAGTTTATTACAGACCTTCACCTTAACCTTGATTCCCGTTTTCAAACTGATGTTATCTATCTTGACTTCTCAAAGGCGTACGATCGGGTCGTCCATCGTCGTCTAACTTCAAAACTTGCTTGCCTCAGCCTTGTACCCATGCACTATACGGGATTCAGTGCTTTCTCACAAACCGTTCACAACACACTGTCATCGATAACATTCAGTTATCAAGTAGCTCCGTCTTGTCAGGTTTACCACAAGGCTCTGTGCTCGGACCTCTCGTGTTCCTGATTTTTATAAATGACATCCCTGCCAACATTTCTTCATCCATTCGATTATTCGCTGATGACTGCATCCTCTATCGGCGCATATCCTCCACCAATGACCAGCTTATCCTCCAGGAAGACTTAAATAAAAATGTAAATTGGTGTTCTGTCTGGCTTATGTCCCTCAACGTTCCCAAATGCAAGTACATGTGTGTTACACGCAAGCACACAACCTTGAATTACCAGTACCATAGTCCCTCAATTTTTACTGGTCACGAAACTTCCCCGTCACTCTATGGGATAGCTTTGTGTGCCGCCAACTTTCACCGCGGGGCGGCGCCACCATTGTTAGGGGGGCACCCGCGGCGTCGAAGCAGTCGGCGAGGCGACGGCGTGGTGCGTTTGCTTTTGTGTGTCGTGCTGTATCGCGTGTGTGCGGTGCTTTCTGTGCGCCTTATCGTATTCAAACGTGACGAATACTTAGCGGCAACGTGACGAACGATGCAGAAGACGTCCTGCGTGCCGCACAGTCGCTCTGGCGAACAAGGCGCTCGTCAAGGCCAGCGCGGCGACGGCGTGCTGTGTTCGCTTTGTTTGCGTCGTTTTATCGCGTGTGTGCGGTGCTGTGTGTGCCTGTGACCATTTTCGTATGGGAAAAATAGCGGCAGCTTCACGAACGATGACGAAGACATGCTGTGTGCTGCACTGTCGCTCCGGCTATAGGAACCGCTGAAAAAGTATCGTTGTTTGTGTTCCCCAGCAACCCCGAAAGCCGCGAGCAGTGGAGGCGGGCGATACCACGTAAAGAAACGGGCGCATTCTCGTTCAGTTCACCAAACGTTCGAGCATGCGAAAAACATTTCTATAACGAGGACATTATTCGCGAAGACGAATGCGTTATAGAAGAGGTTGCCGCGCGAAAGAGTGAAGCTGAGGGCCGGCGCTTTTCCTCGACTATTTGAATGTCTCCCGGCTTACTTGGCCAAAAAGAAGCCGGCACCTCGGCAGTTGCTTTACAGGCGGCCGGTCAAGCGTCATTGGGAGTCTTCGGAGGATTCCAGTGGGGAAAATGCTGTGCAGAGGATCCGCGTGGACGTCTCCGACGAATTGGATGCAGTAAATCATGGTAAATATCGCAGTTTTACGCGGCTTGCTCTTCTGTGTTCTTCGGCACGCTGATTATAACGCAAGTTGAGCAAACGTGATGGATTTCGTAAACCTTTGTGTTTTTTCCCCTTGTTCTGCAGAAAGTATGCCGACGGTAAACACGGCTGAGGACAAAGCTTGCAAAAGAGAGGAGGCTGTGTGCAGCGCTTCGGAACAGTTGTTTGTGTTCTTCACTGTTTTTCACTGTTTAAGTTCTTCACTGTTTGCCTTCAGTTTCTGCCTTCAAAATAAAATAATTTAGCCAGCAATTTACTGTTTGTTATGAATATATAGAATAGATGAATCCCACTGGCTTTCACCTTTTAATAAGGTGCTAAAAGGATTGAATATTTCCTCTAGATCAAACAGCTGCTCAAGACCCTTGTTCAACTTTCGTCCAAGTGAAAGAAGCTGCTGTAGAGCATGGCTGGGAAAATACATTATACAATCGCTTGGCACTTCGCAGAGTGCAAGGGTCCTTAGCCATTTTGCAAGAAAGAAAAAAAAAGAAACTACGCCATGTGGCTCTGCAATGTGCCTGTAAATCTAAGTACACGTGTTTTTGCGCCTCATCTCCCTGGTAGGGGAGCGCTTCAACAAGCATGTTTAGCAGCACACCTTAGCTGCTTAGCCACCGAGGCTGGTAAAAGAGCCTTATCAGAGTTTTCGCTCGTATTATTACAATATTGCTGTGACATTCACTTCAGAGTTTTGTACGTGCAGTCTGCCCGAGACAGAACTTAGCGACGCATGGGCCGTCTACAATTTTTTTCTCTAACGTGGTATTTCGTACGCCGAGCGTCGGTGGCGCACGGAAATGTACCAGTAACGTTTAACTCGGTCATGTATATTCAGAGGAATTTAAGCTAAGTCTTTTTTCAAAGCATGGATAATTCGCCGGGAGAAAGTATCATCGCGTAAGTTGCGCGCGTCAGTACGTTTTTTGGTGAAGAGACGGGATTCACGCCCGTCGTACGTACGGCTGTGTTGGTCGCGGTTCTTCCGCTGACGTCGGCTACAGCCTCGTGTAAAATAAAAAGCGTCAAAAAGGCATGACCGAGCAGTCTTTGCTAAATCAGCGTGCAGGGCGTGGCTGCACGCCGATTTCGCCGCGATCGAAAGGAATAGAACACTGCCGCAACCGAACAGACATTTATGGCCGCTACGCGCAGATACGAGTACGCTGCCTGTACGCGATGGGTGATCAGTATATAAAAAAGCCACGGAAATATGTCCGTGAAGCCACCAGAGCGAGTCGCCGCCACGGAAACCTCTTGACGCACCAAAAAGCTGTTTAAGCGGCCGCGATGAAAGCCCCCTTGTCTGCACTAACGCCCCTGGCGGGAGACTATGTCCCTATACCAAACTTGGCCCGAAGTTTCGTGACCATAAAAAAGTATTGAGGGACTATGCCAGTACTCTCTCAAATCTTCGGCGCTCACCCAAGTCGACTGTTACCGTTACCTCAAAGTTACAATCACCGATCAACTCACATGGACTGCGCACATAACAAACCTTATAAAAGATTGCTGCAAATTGCTTGGCCTCCTCAAGCGATCACTCTTTCTATCCCCAATCCCTGTCCGCAAACTCGCTTACGAAACTTTCATTCGGACAAAACTTGAGTAGCCTCAGCGATTTGGAACCCTCACCAGACTTGTCTTATTGACTCACTCGAAGCATTACAGAATCGCACGGCACGTTTTATTGCTTCAAACTATGACTGGCACACTAGTATCACTTCCATCAAATCTTCCCTCAGCATTCCTAGTCTATCTTTTCCACAAACTGTATTATAAATACCCTCACCTCAGAGACACGATTTTACTTCCGCGCAACCGCACTACACCGTCTGTTTAATGACCTCAGTGTTCAACGCTTACATGGTACCACTAAAGCATTAAACAAATCCTTCCTACCAACTGCTATTGAGATATGGAACGCGTTGTCCGAACAAATAGTAAACGAGCAAGACTCCAATAAATTTAGGCACATACTTTCATGATTTCTCAACCCGTAATCTGCCACCATTACAGTGTTATTTCACGTACTATTCTTTTTGTAACGGCATTTATACCACTTGATCTGCCTATTGCACTGTCTTTGCTTCACTTTTGAAATCGAAATCATGTATTCTGTATTTTGCAAACATTTTTTTTTTATTTTCTTTCTTTTCTAGCATTGCATAATAATGACCATGCTGTTATTGATGCTTTTGTTCCCCCTTATGTAATAATGACAATGCTGTTATTGATGCTTTTGTCGCCCCTCCCCCTCTTATGTATTACCCTGAAAAGGGCCTTTAAGGGCAAATAAATGATGATGATGAAGTGAGGAGATTCAGAGCTAGCCCTTGCGCAGTAAAGATGTCTAAGGCCACGGGTCCTCGTTCATTACAACGCTGACGAAGGCTAGAAAGAAGATTGATGTCGTCATGCCAACGCTGCTGGAAAACGAAATTCCACTGAACGCCGCGGATATAAACCTTCCGACCCTAAAACTCTACAATTAAGCATTAGTTAGATAACTGAATGCAAAGATTCTGCGTGGATTTTCGAAATAATTTCTAATCCATTTAGTCGAATCCGATGAACACTTAAACCGTACATGGGCTTAGCCGCTATCGATGCGGGGTCCTTTTTTTGTTTCGTCCATTAAGCATTTTGACAGAGGAGCTGTTTAAGCTTGGACCAACTCCGCGCCGCATCGACAAGAATCTAATAACATCAGCGGCCGCGCGCCAAATTCATCGTTCTCTTCGTCGTCTTCTTCATGTTTTGCTTCACTCCTCAAAGACGTGCACATGATGTTCTCTCTCCCCCTGCGCCGATTTGTTCCGTGTGGGATGCGATAACTCGGATGGGCGACAGAACGAGCACAGAGGGGGAGAGCGAAAGAGAGAACAAGAAAGAGATAGAAGGACAGATAATGATTGTTGGGGTTTTATATCCCAAACACACGATATGACTATGAGCGACGCTGTAGAGGAGTGCTCCGCAAATTTTGACCATCTAGTGTTCTTCAGCGTGCCAAGTGTTCAAGGTACCAAGGACTCGAGCACTTCGACCCTTCTAATTTTGGCCTTCTTTCTCTCTTTCTTTCTTTCTTTCTTTCTTTCTTTCTTTCTTTCTATTTCTTTCTTCTTCTTTCTTTCAGTCTTTACTTATTTCTGTGTTTCCCTCTTTCTTTCCTTATTTTTCTTTCTTTCTTCCTTTATTTCTGCTTCATTTCGTGATGCAATCCCCTAACTGTTGGTATCTGTTCTGGGAGGGTTCGAGCCGAGGCGGCCGAGGAGGCAGGTTGAAGCCCGAGGGCCACGGAGTAAAACACGCTCCGAGTCCCCAAGAAGTGCGCCCGTTTATTGTCCGTACAGCCTTTTTCTACTACATCCTATAGAGGGCGCCTCATATTCGGCTAGGCTAAGGTCCCTGTATTTATAAAGGTAGCGACAAGTACACGTGCGCCCTCACGAGGGGTCCAAGGAGCAGCGATAGCAGACGACGCGCCGCTCGCTCCCGGGCATATTGCGGGCGCGTGAAACCGAACTCGGTGCTGACTTGAACCGTTAAATTATTAACATTTGTGGCCGAAGATGTTCATCAATTATCAAACTACACGGACAATAACTTCAACGAGCACGGAGCACGTTAAACGTTGAAATAAAACGCGTGCCTTTCCGAAGCAGGTTCCGAGCGGGTTCCCCACGGCAGCTGTCATGCAGGGCATTTATGTTTCTTTTTCTTTGCATATGTTGACATTCAGCGTAACTTGAAGTAGAGGCGGTATTTGGGTGAGCTAAAAGTGCTTGTTTTCTAGTTCGAATAAAAAAGGAAAGGACGGCCGGTCATATAGGCTCCCTAGGCAGGTGGTGAGCGTACTCCTACTCTCGGAAACTTCATCGGGCACCTAGCGCACTAGTAGTGCGTAGCGCAAAATACGCGCTATTGTTGGTCTGACTATGTTTATCAGCGTTCGGAAGTCTTCCCAACATTAAACGGTACTTTTAACTAAGCTTATTTTGTTTGTACTCTAAGAGGTTTTGCTTAGGAGAAGGGGGCATATTCCACAAATCCAGTTGCACTGAACTTGAGGAATATCAGCGACTTGACTACCTTTCCAGATATAGGAAATATATCACGCCCACTAGTGTCGGTGTGGCATATGTAGTTTCAGTTGTTTCTTCCCAGTGTCTTGCAGTGTTATTTATTCTAACTTGTTAAATGCATTGTGGTCATCTACGGAAAACATCACGCGGAATGCTTCAACGAAGAAGCTTTAATCGATCTTGCACACGGCAGTGCGGCGAAACACGGCAAGGTGTGACAAAAAAATCACAGCATATCCACGGAGTGAATGATGATGAGTGGGCGAAGCTGCGGAGGTTCATCGGTAAACCGTGAATCTTCCGTGAATTCTGCCCATTACATCATCACCGACGTGAGATCGGGCGCATTTATACTAAAGATTCGATGAGTTATGACGACTTGCAGCGCACTTTAATTTTACATGTACGCTGTGAATTTTCATTGTTTAGAAAACCATTGCTTAGAAAACATCTGGCGTCTTTCGTTAAGCAGCTGGCGTCTTTTCGTTTTGCTTTAGAAACATCTGGCGTTCTTCCGTTTTGCTTTTACAAAACATCTGGCGTCTTTCGTTGGTTTATTTCATCAATCAACGGCGCTTTGAACAAAATTTTTATTGTTTAATCACGCACAGGAGAAATCTCACCAGGCACTACCTTGGAGGTAAAGAATGGCTGCTAATCGGAATGAGAGACAGAAGAAGTCGGCTTTTAGCTAACGCTGCGAATGTTTTAGTGTTCAACAACGCACAGGAGAAATCTCCCACCGGCACCACCTTGCAGGTCAAAGCGTAAGACTGGTTACATACTACGCTACGAGGGACGAACGGGTGCCGCTATAAGGAGCTTCGCCCCTAAAAACTAATCCCAAACGGTCGTGTCCCTGTGAGCTTGTAGTGTTGAAGCCATGCCACTGAGAAAAATAAATGCAGCTGTATTAGGTTCCGAGCTATTTAATGTTAGCCATACGGGGTGTGACTCTGCATTGACTAGTATGCACAAATCTACGCCATAAAGAACGCCGAAGCAATAATAGCGTTGCTGAGATGGTGTTCATGCATATGCACGAACGAAAGTAAGCCGGCCCGGCGTGCTTTTTGCTTGAAACTATAACAATTACAAAATAACTTACTTCGTATAGCCGGGTGTTTTCTGTGGGCACAAATTTCTTGCGACAGATTTTGTTAAGCCATACCTTCCATCAGCATATATTTTTGTCACCGCGAGGAACGAAAAAAAGATGGTTGATCCCTCCTTCATAGGAATCGGAATAACGCGAAAGTAAAGCGTGCCCTTACAGAAGTAACTGATTCTATACAGAAGTAACTTAATTGATATAAGAGAGCTTGCACAATGTATATTGGTGTCTGGCAGCTATAGCACTGCGGTAGAAATTTCCGGAGCCCTCCACTGCGGCGTCCCTCATAATCATGTCGTGGATTTGCGACGTTAAAGCCCAGATATTATTATTATTATAGCACCGTTTAACGTGGATGCACCCACTTCGATGATTGGTTGTACATCTCCATCTCGACGACTAACGCCCATGTTAAATGAATAAACAAACCCTTGTGGTAGCTGTAGTATTTAAAGGTGAAAGCGTAATTAGAGAACGATGTGTGATAGCCAGAAGAGCGTCGCATATTGGACGCTGAACTTGGTGGCCATCCCGCGGCATGTTAAAATTTGATTGAACACCACGGCCGGACTAGAGGGAAACACACAGCGCGTCCTGCTGCCCCGGTATACTAGCCGCGATTTTTCTCGGGGTGAGCGCGTCAGCGGTGAACGCGGTGTTACAGCCAGGTGAGGCAGGCGCGCGTCGCGGAGCTATTTTTAGTTTGGATTAGCGTGATGCTATGATCGAGGCCGACACTTTTACGGCGCTTGTTCTAAGACTGCCACCCCGCGGTGTGTTAAGGCATTGACAAAATCGAACTTCTATTGAAAACGCGCCGAATGGGACGGACGTGTAACACGTTGCAGGTGCCAATCGCGGAGGCCACAGTAATGACGAATTACTTTACTTTGCCGCTCCCAGATGGCAACACCACCCCGCCGACCGGGAGCGTGGTAGATATAACAGGCGCGTTTGTAAAGCCTCTAGAGTTTGTGGCCATGGCGCAGTGGACAGCGTGCCCGGCATCTGTTGTTGCGGGTCGAGCGGTCGTGGGTTCGATGCCCGCTGACGAAACCTTTTTTCTTTGACATCTGATCGTTTAAATTTTTTCTACGTCATTTTCGTGACGGAAATACGTCACTGAAGTCTTGGTGGACCCCGGCATAAAACACTTTCGCGTTAAAAAGAAAGAAAAGCTTTTTTTCGTCCTCCGCGCGGTAACGCAACCAAAGGCATAGAGACCTGACATACTAGCACGTCATGTTCCAAACATTAAATTCAAACGCAGAGTTCCTGCGTCCACTCAACTTCAGGTACATAAACGGTTCTAGTTTGCAACAACAATGCGACAGAGACGCGTGAAGTACTTTCTACTTGCTAAAATAGCCCAACTACACGCTTGAAAACACTGCAGTGATCCTTACCTATCACCGGCACAGCGCTGCCGCCGCTGGAACCTTTGGGCGGGGCGCGTAGGCAAAAAGGTCACGTGCCGCCAACCGCCCTATCGCAGGTCGCGGCGGTTCGATCAAGACCTTTCACTACTTTTGAAAGTCCAGACCGAGTGCGCACAACCAACCCAGGCGGTGTTGAGGGAGTAGCTGGGGCAACCGGCGGCGATGCAACTGGTAGAGGTATAAGTGCCCTGGCAGGTGGACTGCTGCACACATGGTCTGGGGGAGTTGGAGTGTGTGGCAGGCTTTTGGATCCTTGTGTCCGTGGACTCGAGCTGCTGACGTCTAGAACCCCTGATGACGGAGACTGCTGCGGAACCAGATGTCTCCTGTTGCGAACGAGAGCACCTGCTTCCGTCTGGACCACGTAGGAGCGTGGACGTTACGCTGGGCTAGGAGAAGTGCCAGCACAATCTGTGTCGCGAATCCACACTCTCTATCCCTCCACCAGGGGCCGCAAATCTTGTGCAGTATGTCGACGGTCAAAATCTTGACGCTGGCGACGTCTTTGGGCAGCGTCGTGCCGGTGAAAGTCGGCAGCGTTAGGCGGTTCTGGAAGCAACGTGGCCGTTGGGACCGGAAGGCGAGTCCTGAGGCTGCGCCTCACGAGAAGCTGAGCAGGGCTGCACCCAGTCACGCCAGGTGCGTTGCGGTATGCCAAGAGGGCTAAATGCGAGTTCGGAGACTTTTTGAAAGTTCCTTGACCGTCCGCACCATACGCTCTTTTTCTGTGCCGGTGATAGGTAAGGATCACTGCAGTGTTTTCAAGCGTGTAGTTGGGCTATTTTAGCAAGTAGAAAGTACTTCACGCGCCTCTGTCGCATTGTTGTTGCAAACTAGAACCGTTTATGTACCTGAAGTTGAGTGGACGCAGGAACTCTGCGTTTGAATTTAATGTTTGGAACATGACGTGCTAGTATGTCAGGTCTCTATGCAAGGAGGCCGCGTCGATATACCGGGTGTTCAATGTTAAGCTTTATCCTTTTGTTGAAATTAAGCACTGAGAACAACGTGAAAACGACCTGTGCAGGTAAGCTTTTTTTTTTCCAAGGAGACAGAAAGTGCGACAATAATTATCGCTGTCAGCCACCCATTTAACTGAGACTGAATAATGAACTTTTTCATAAGTGCACCAAGCGGGCATATTTGAATTGAAAAGTTGGAGGCAGCCGCGTTTCTACACAGTTACGCTTGGAAGAAATGTTCTAGCATGTCTGCGTTCCGAGATATCCCGCTCGAAAGTTAATTGCGATTTGCATGATTACGCATGCAAGAAGGCGAGGATCGGCACAATGTTCCTCCCTGATGTGACAAGCAGTCATTGCTTGCTATCGCCAGCGGGTAGCAGAAGCGTAATCATTATCATATTTTCCTGTGCCTTCGACCTGTTGTCAGACTAAACGCCGCACGCAACTGCCGCGGCACATCGGGGAGGAGCTTTGTGCCAGTGCCTACTGTCTTGCATGCGTAATCATGCAAACAGCAAAATACACTTTGCAATAAGATATCTAGAGGTCTCTTGAGCATTTGGTGCTTGCTTTGGTGCGCTTTTGATGCCTTTTTTTCCCGTATGGCATCCTTCTCTGCAGCTCCTTGAATGGTGTGCTTTCCAAGCTTTGGATCAAGTGATGCCCAGAAATAAGCACACTGTGCCAGTACTATGCTTGCAGGCTGCCTCATTGACAGCTGTTTCAGCGGAAATCAGTGAAGCGTTTAGCTCTTCTGGTAGAATTGACCAAACTACCGAATGAAGATTCTCGGGCGCATTTTGAGTTTTTTTTTTTTTTGCTACAGCCGAGCAGCTGAGGGTGGTCAGTTATTAGTAGGCTGGCATCAATGCAGTGCTGCCAATTTATACTTGTGCGGTGGTGGAGCCTTGCCTTCAGCTTCTGCCGCACGGTACTTGCACCAGCACAGGGACCCAAGTGGGCAGAACTCATGGTGCGGCTCTTCATCTCTCGAGGTGACATCATGATAGAGCGTTGCCGTTATGGCCTCCGTGACAACGTTGACGTTGTCACGGATACCCATACCGTCAGTCTATTAATTTAATCAGGTCTTGAGTCAGGCCGGCCCATCCTCCAAGTGGTTGATCTTTTTTGCTTCTTGATACAGGTGTTGCCAGAGCTGTACCCATCCTCTTTTTGACATGATTTATACAGTCTTCTTTAGCCAATGGAATAAATCTGTATGTTTTTTCTTCACAACGAATCAGGGAAGTATCACTGTCTCCACCACAAACAATGGATGTGTGCCAGAGGTCAATCTGAATAAAATTAAAGTGGGGGACGTGGCATTCACTACCAACTTTCTTATTCCTTCGTAGGCTTTGATGAAAATTGGCACACTTATTGAAGACATTCCTGGGACGAAATATATGAGCAGTTTATTCACTAACGTGAGTTGGTCAGATATAAATTCAACTCCCTGCTTCACACACGCCACGCTCATTTGCAAACCTCGCCTGTGATGCGTTTCATCATCCACTAGGTCGCGGAAACGGTAATTTGAGAGGCTTTCGTTATTTTAGAAGATTCATTAGAGCTAGCGGCGATACCAAGCCCGAATCCAAGCGTGCCTAAATTGTACCAGCCCTTTCTTTCATGCCGATGTACTCGGCCGGGGGCTCCGGGAAGTCACGAGCTATATGCTGGCTGGCGGCGTTCGGTGACAATGCGCAGTGCTCCTAGCTGCGGCGACGAAAAATCGGCGCGCGTAACGTGCTTACTCTCGCATTTTGCGGCGCCGTCGCGCGAAATGACTAGCCACTGCTCCAAGCGGTCAATGCGCCACGAGCTTTACCGGGAGTCCGCTGCCGATGCGTAAAATGCCCATCCGCACTTTCGGGTAGCCAGCGGACGATGCGATTTGTTGCTAGCGACGAAGCACAGTGCGGCTTGTCCGCTAGCGCGATGTCCTTGCCCGCAAAGTTCGGATTTGTCTCGTGAACCAGCGCCGTGAGCGGAGTTAGGCCTAGCTACGACTCCGAGAAGTAAGCTCGGTCGCGGTGTGCGTGGCCGCGGTGCCCGATGTTTCAAAGCGCGTCATGTGCGATTGCGAGTACAAATAGTAGTCCCGCAAAGTTCTTCGTCGCGTAGGACGAAGTGCTGACTAGTTGAACTACCCGAGACGCGCATCTGCGATGTTCGCGACGAGCGCGGTACGCTATCGTCAATCGCACACTTATGACTGCGCTTCCGCTTGCAGCTGTCAAACTACAGGCTAATCATATTCTAAATTATTTTCCACCCGTGCACAGAACGAGAGCGAATGCATCACTAAGTAGCGCGATTTTCGACAGTCGTAACATCAGGTAACATCGCGACGCGTAAGCAGCAGACGACTGTCCACTTCGAGCGAGCATCGGACCAATGGCGATGCGTGCTGGAGCAACATGCGGACACGACCAATCGGAGGCCTTGAAACGACCTTCAGAGATTTGCTCTTTGTGCGCATGTTTTCGAAGGGAGGAGCCAGCTGAGGCGGGGAATTAGAAAATGAAGAAATGCTCTTTACAACGAGCTCAAAATGGAAGCGCCCGGTTGTACCGTTGCGGAGCAAGAATTTTTTAAAAAAGAACTTTTTTTGCGATCTCCACAATAATTTTCGCCACCTAAGCACGCGCAACAAATTTTTTAAAGCACTTCTAGGTGGTTTTCAGTGAAGATATTTTGGAATCGGGTAGAGAAAGGGCTACAGAAACTGAAAATGTGATTTTCAAAAACTCGATTTTTTAGCATTTTGCGCGATACGAAAGCCGCGTCCCCGTTCAAATAAATACTACGAATCTTGTATTTTCATATTGAAGCGTATTTTGTATTTATATGAAAGGGGAGCATGCGGAATATTATAAGCCAATGATAAACCTATTCCCATTCCGTCTTCAACATGACAGTGCGTCAGATAACAGTCACACACAGCATACCATAGTGTCATGAAATGCCTGTGCAATAATCAACCCGAACAGTAATTAGGCGCAAAATTTTCATGAAACAAGGACATGTGGCTATGCCATTTCTAAAGCGTGTGCGTGATGGGATGAACGTGCGACATGACTTGGTTCCGAAGCTGCCATCTGGGTCCATCGCGTTTTGTCAGTGTTCCCTACTTCTATCTTTAGGGACAAAAAGCACCAACAGTTATTTTTTATTATTATCTTTCGGAAGAGCCGACCGCTCTCAGATATAGGGCGGTCGGCTTTGTGCCATTTTGTGCTCTAAATCGCGAGCCTTTCGCAACGGAGTTCTGGCACGCTGTAACTCGTCAAAAGTCGGCACATCGCTATCCCGTGGTAAAGTGAAATCATCCTTGCTTGTAAACAACTGCAGTAAGAAGGTGTTATTAGCAAGCGAAAACGAAACTAAAAAAGACGACGGAGTGCGCGCGAGAGAGGCCAACGTGAAGCGCGTGAGCTTCAGAACGGCGACGAGAGAGCGTGCGTGGCCAGCGATCGAGCAAGAAGCAGCTCATTCGATCCGCGAGCTGGGGGCCATAAGACCAGCCGGGGCGAGCCTGGCGTTTCCTGTGGCGAACGGGTGCCCCAGATGAGGCCTTGCGGCGCGTTCCTGCGGTGGACGTGCGAGCGGGCCAGATCAAGCTACTGATGGTGTACCAGACGGCGTGTCCGAGACTAGCTAGCTACCCAGTCGGGCCATGGTGCTGAGGCTGCTGGGGTCCGGCACTACCGACTTCTGAGGGCGTGGTCCTGGCGCCACGTATTCCGGTCCGGCACTACTGAATGCTGAGTGCAGTCGGTGCTACTCCGGGTGCATAGTGGTCCGGCGCGGTCCTGAGCGAGCAGCCCGGGATCTGGTTCTGCCACGTCGACGGCTCGTCGTGCCTCTCCTGCTGCGAGCATGCGTCAGCTACGCGGTCGTCGGTGCTTTGAGTGACGTCTACGCAACAATAGACTCCGTACTAGGCAGGACGCGCGGATACTCGCGTAGGCGTATAGGACTGTAAGGATTGTGGCTTAGAGGGAAAGTAATTTTGTGTATTAGTGTCCAGCAAGTTTATGTGTATGTATTTGTCTTTCTATGAGTGTTGTGTATAAATGTTTTCTTGTCCTTGACTCTGTATCTGGGGGCCCACGAACCCATCATCACAACAACAAAGTTCGTAGTCGACCCTTCGCCGTCCGCAGGTGTTCGCTCAGCGCTGGCTGCGAGGTCTTGCAGTGCGGCAAGGGTGGGACACGATCGGAAGATGCAGGGCTCTGCCGTGGCTATAAATCAGACTTGTACACGTTAAAGAATGCAACTAACCGATTAAAATTGAAATTAGTTCCGTAATTAATTACAACAATTATTTAGGGCCCAATAAAGTCACTGAGCAATTACAGAAATGTAATCGATTACTTTCCGGTTACTTCCCTTCCAAACCTCATTGCTCTAACAGAAGTTTACTCAAACTACAATGAACTACTGTGACTTGCATGGTAGAGAGAAGGCTGAACGCTTGCACGAAAATTAGGAGCCTTACTGTGGCATCTGTTATATAGTGTTACACGCTGTGAACTTTCAACAGGAATTGTTTTTCAAAGTTTTCGCTGATTCTTCCACCTTTCCTCGTTATAATGTAAGAACACCTTGCGTACCAGCTCGTAGTTGCGCAGTGCTTCGATGCTAGTGTCCATGTCCTCCATGAAGCGTCGTACTTTGCTGTTGCTGGCGCTCGGGTAAGGCGTTGCAGGTTATGCCGAGGAAAATGTGAAAAAATAGGCTCCGTACCGACAGAGCGGTCGCATATATTACGGGACGAGAAGTGCTGCTGCTAGTTTCTTGAGACTCGAAAACTTTGAGTCTGTGAGGCCAGCGTGAAACTCCACAGCGGCTTTCGTATCAAATCCGTCTTTTAGCTAGTCCGTCTGCCGGTCAGTCAGTTCGAACCGGTGCATACACCCACCTTAAAAGCATTCTGAAAGAATTGAGTGGTACTCGAATGTTTTCGAAAATCAAACTCCCTCTTTAGACCCCGTAATATTTGACACAATTTTTCTGTGGGAAGTGGTGTGCGCGCATCTCCCACAAAACTTTTGCAGCAGGGGACGTGACAAAGATTAGACTCACTAATCTGCTGTTGGGAAAGGTTGAGTCTGCTGAAAAGTCTTAACGTCTGCAACCATACGGAACACGTGTTTACCTTGTCCTTTGATGAAGGTCCTTCCGTGACCTAGTCTTTCCACAAAGAATCTTTCTTGAACCTGTTTTGGAGCTGTGCAAAGAATGGAAGTGAATACATTATCTGGATAAGTGCGAAAGATGGGGCCAACTATAAGTGACATTTCTTTGGTCGTGGATCAGACGTCTTGTCGGGATCTGCGTATTATTGCCCCGCGAGCCACAGATTGCTGACCCCTGACATAAGGGATCATAAAGTCATTGAATAAGGGAAAACAGAAGATTGACGTCTTTAGGTACACAAAACAACGATAACTTTTCCTTGCACGTCTAGTACCCCGTAGTGCGGCGGGCTATAAAACACTTTCTCCCCATTACGAACTACAGAGCGCGGCACATTCTCGCAAAAGCGCATGCAAAAGTACTGTGTGCTCGAATTTTCCCATTTGGTCAATGCGCATGACAGGCCCGGAACAACCAACGCAATATATCGTCGAGAGCCAGGAACTGCAGCGAGCGTGTGTCATGTTTCCTCCACAGCGCCGCCACGCATTTCGCCAACCTCTCTTATTCTTCCATCATGTTACTTACATATCCTCCCTCCCCGAAAACTTTCTGGACCTAACGCTGTTCTGCACTGCCTCTATGATCGAAGGCATCGCAGCTTTCTGCACCTCAAGCGCTCTTGCAGCACTGCCTCCGAGATCGGCCCACGATTGACCGCTCCCTGTAGAAACATTGATTTTTTAATAATAATAATAATAATAATAATAATAATAATAATAATAATAATAATAATAATAATAATAATAATAATAATAATAATAATAATAATCAATCAAACGTTTATTTAATGTGCCCAGGAACAACCGTAAGGTGTTTGTACTGGCGCACGAAAAAAAAAACAAAAAAACAAAGGCAACATTCATAATAAAATATCAAGGATAAAAAACGTTATAAAATCGCACGTATACAACTATGCGCAGGCAGAAATAAAATATAACAGTGTACGAGGCTATGTAAGTACAGTGCAAAGCTCGGAGCAGAACAACGACTGGGAGCTGTGAAAAACATCGAGCTCCAAAAAGTAAGCATTGTAAAGACGTATCCTGCCAATGGTCGAATGTTCACAGAGGCAGGCGGTTGAGTCTGCTGAAAAGTCTTAACGTCTGCAACCATACGGAACACGTGTTTACCTTGTCCTTTGATGAAGGTCCTTCCGTGACCTAGTCTTTCCACAAATAATCTTTCTTGAACCTGTTTTGGAGCTGTGCAAAGAATAATAACTATAATAATAGTTATTATTATTATTATTATTATTATTATTATTATTATTATTATTATTATTATTATTATTATTATTATTATTATTATTATTATTATTATTATTATACTAAAAGCCTACGGCAGTATACTTGTCCCAGTATTGACTACCATATTTAATAAGTGTCTGCATGCTTCAACGTTTCCTAGCATGTGGAAAACTGCTCTTTTTTTCCCAGTGTTTAAGTCTGGCTGTAAAAGTGACGTCTCGAACTACCGCCCTATTTCCCTTCTTTGTGTCGCATCCAAAATCTTTGAGCTTGCTCTTCACAAAATATTGTCTTTTGATGTAAAAAATTCATTGATCGTGAATCAGCATGGGTTTCTCGCTGGCCGCTCAACTGTCACTAATCTTGCCAGTTTCATGATGCAAGTCTCCACGCCTATTTCGCAGAGAGGACAGGTAGACGCTATTTACTGTGACCTTAGCAAAGCTTCTGATGTTGTCAGCCATTCGCTGCTTGTGGATAAACTTGCACACTTTGATGTTGATTCTTCAATTGTGAATCTCCTCCATAGCTATATTCTTGATAGATTATGTTACGTTGCCGTTAATGGCCAAACGTCCTCTTTGTATAAAGCTACTAGTGGGGTTCCTCAAGGGTCGGTACTGGGCCCACTCCTCTTTTTAATTTATGTTAATGATGTTTCTTCTGTCATTCGGAATTCTTCTTTCCTTTTGTATGCCGATGACATAAAGATATTTAAGGAAATTCATTCAGTTATCGATTGTCGCTTGCTGCAATCTGATTTGTGTTCTTTTTCTGAATGGTGCAAGAGCAATAACCTCTCCCTAAATATTTCAAAAACCAAGGTAATGAGTTTCACTCGAAAAACATCTAGTGTGCCATTTTTATATTCTGTCAATTCTGTGTCGTTGTGTAAGGTATGTGAGATCAATGATCTAGGTGTTCTTTTTGATAGCACCTTACACTTTTCTGCTCACGCTAAGCGTGTTGCTTTGCGGGGTCTTCGCACCCTAGGCTGTGTTTGCAGAATGTCTAGAGAATTCCGTTCTCCTGTGCCCTTCCGAAAATTGTACACCCGCGCTATGTCTTCCTCAACTAGCGTATGCATCTGTGATCTGGAATGGCATTCCTAATTCCAGCAGCAACGCCATTGAGCGAGTCCAGAAAAAATTCCTAAGCATTTACAACCATCGTTTCGCTAGAAATGACTCTGGATCTCGTTCTAACGCTGCTGGATTATTATCATTGCCATCACTTTGCTGCCGACGAAATCGCGCTGATCTGTTATTTCTTTACAAGCTTGTGCATGGTATCATATCCTGCCCTGTACTGCTCAACTGTCTTAATTTCCGAATTCCACGTAAGCTGACCAGAGAGAATAGACCTTTTCATGTAACCGCCTGCCTCTGTGAACATTCGACCATTGGCAGGATACAACGTCTTTACAATGCTTACTTTATGGAGCTCGATGTTTTTCACAGCTCCCAGTCGTTGTTCTGCTCCGAGCTTTGCACTGTACTTACATAGCCTTGTACACTGTTGATTTTTTCTGCCTGCGCATAGTTGTATATGTGCAATTTTGTAACGTTTTTGTTTTTTTGTGTGTGCGCCAGTACAAAGACCTCACGGTTGTTCCTGGGCACATTAAATAAACGTTTGATTGATTATTATTATTATTATTATTATTATTATTATTATTATTATTATAAAAGTCACAGTTTCGCCGCAAGGGCGAAACAATGAATGCGATAGCAACCATAAATGGAATGTCACACTAAAAACGGCGCGCAGCTCGATACTTGCAGCGCGCCGCTCAAGCGCAAAAGATGCACGAAAAGAACACACACAGGACGAGGGCTAACTAACAATGGTCGTAGCTCAACACTGGCAGTGCGATGCTCAAACACGAGGAAGGACGCTCGAAAAGAACGCGCTGGTACACACAGGACGAGCACGAAGTAACAACTGTCGCAGTTGTTAGCCCTTTGTGTTTGAGCAGCGCGCTACAACCCAACGTTCTTAGATACTTTCTCTTCTTCAAAAGTGCGGTGCGTGGAGTTACCCCTTCCGCGTCTCCTGCTGCGCGGTGGCGTTCGACGCATTGTTCACCCAGAGTTTCACATCGCGAGTCGGTAGAGAAATGGGACAATTTTAGTGCTCGACTCAAGGGCAGTTCTCAAATTGAAGCAAAATCTAGGAGCGTTGCTTTAAAGCGCGCCCTTCTGGCAATCTAGACAGTGACGCTGCACACGCTGTAGCACCTCCGAGCTCTGCATACGACCATCAGAAAAAGGTGTACTATAGAAATAGCTCGCCGTTAGTATTCGAAACACAGAATGGCGCGTGACCGAATTGTCTAACGGGTCACCCTGCGGAGCGGGGATCGCAGGTTCGAATCCCGGTGCTTCGCTTCAGAATTTCTTTCTTCGGATTTATTTTTATTTGTGGCTTTTATTTATATATACATACGTATACATATCCGGAACATGACGGTGACGGCAAAAACCCGCCGAGAGTGTCCATATAGTACTATCGCAATAATAATAATAATAATAATAATAATAATAATAATAATAATAATAATAATAATAATAATATAATAATAATAATAATAATAATAATAATAATAATATCTTGGGTTTGACGTGCCAAAACCACGGAATTACTGTTAGGCGCTCCTTAGTGGAAGGCTCCAGCAATTTTGACTACTGTGCGGTCTGTAACGTGTCGTGACATCGCCCCGTACACAGCCCTCTAGTTTTTTGATTCCATCGAAATGCGACCGCCGAAGGACACAATGATTGCCTAAATTTTGTGATGGTGCTGAAATGTCCGTAGCGCCGACGTTGGCCTTGGTCATTCCCGATTGAGTAAGCACACTTGCCGCGCCAAACAACTTCTCTAAGTCTCCTTTGCCTCACTCTGATTTTCCTCAACTCAGCAACCCTGGGGAGAATTGATGACGGTGCACTTCAAAGACAGCAGTATCAATTGCAATTTTACGATGCCGATTCACCCACACAGAACCATTACCTTCACTGTCTTGTCTGGCTTTGCCCACATTGTGTTTTTATAGCATTCACAGCCTATTTAAGCAAATTTACTTTATATGATGCAGAACGTTCACAAATCAAAGAAGAATATAACCAAAATAACCCTTCCGAAGGCTCGATTTGAATTTGTCAATTTCGGTGGTTCTTTCCTTTTGTACTTGCTACCACACTGGGCTATTCCCACAGGACCGCTTATGGCAGCGCGCATGAAAGACAACGACCAAACGCACACACAAAAAACACATCGCTGATCGCCCTTTCACAAGAATCGGTATAACACGAAAGTGAAACGTGTCTTCACAGGGGTAGTACAGCGTTTATTGTGCATTGTTTCGCCACAAGGGCGAAGGAATGAATGCTATAGCAACAAATTGTAATGCCACGCGAAGAACGGCAAGCATCTCGAAACTTGCAGCGCGCTCTAGAGCAGAAAGGACGCACAAAAACAACACACACAAGATGAGTGCGAACTAACGACTGACACAATTGTTACTTCTTTGCGGCCGCTGCAGCGAGCGAAGTAGCATTCGTGCTCTCTGTAACGTCAACGGAAACTTGGGGTGAAAGCACAAGACGTACAAACCACCCTCATCACGAGATAAGCACGCGCACGAGAGACACCCCCTGTAGAGGAGCACTCGCATCGCAACGCGAGGGGCGACGACCTTTAAAGCGAGCCCGCTGCTGCCCTCCGCACCATTTGCTAGTGACAACAAGAACATGCTGAAGCCACCGAGCTCTGAGTACCGCCAACGGTAAATGGTGTAGGTCTATATAAATAGCTCGCCGTTAGTAAGCTGCACAACGCACGCTCTGTGGTCAAGTGGTTTCGCGTCGCGTGCTGCGGAGCGAGGGGTCGTAGGCTCGACTCCCGGCACCGGAACTTTTTCTTCTGGTTTTTAGGGGCGAAGATCCTCTTTGTCTAACCTTGTCACGTCTCCGTTGTCCGGCGTAACCACCTTTGCAAACTGCCCACTACTTCGTCTTTGCAAACGTACCACTACGACCCATCACCGATCCTTTGCAAACTGCCCACTACTTCGTCTTTGCAAACATCCCACTACGACCCATCACCGATCCATCACTTCACCGACCATTAAGCCGTTAAAATGAAGGGGCAACGGAAGCCACGTCTAGCTATTACTTACGATTAATAAAATTTCTTGTATAAATATATACAGTGTTTGTCACGTCTTTGATGATGTACTGGGCTATCGCTTTGATTACTGCTGGGCGAAACCACTGAAGATTTAACGGTGTAACCATGATTGCTTCAGGAGCTTCGCCCAAGCTCTTCATCGTTCACCCGTGGATATGCTGTGAATTTTTTCCTTTGCCACCTGTTAGTGCACATTCTTCAAGGTCATATACGTGACGGAAATACGTCAGTCAAGCCGTGGTGGACTCCGGCATGAAACACTTTCGTGTTAAAATATTAAAAAATGCATGCGCTGAACGTCTACCTTTATGTCTTCGTTTCCTCCTTTTCTTAATGCGCGTTGCCATAAGCTATCATGAACCACCTAGACCGCCCGTACATCTTGAGCCGCAGGACCGTTTCTAATAACGCGTGTGTAATAACCTTAAACGAGGCAAAACAAACTGAACTTTGAATTTTCCCCATGTTCTTCTTTCTCTCTCAGAATGTTTTCTTTTTAATTTCTTTAAAGAGACCCTTTAGTCCATCGCGTGGTAACATTGCACGTTTTCTTTAGGCTCGTGCGAATAGTAAATTTTAGGTCCGAAGCGAATTCGAAGCGAATAGTGATTTGGTCGAAGCGAATTTCGAAGCAAATTCGAATAGTTTATATCACATAATATAATGAAAAATGAGCACATTTGTCATGACCCAACTAACCAGTGCAATATTTTTAAAGTTGAAACAAGGCATATGCATATGTCATTCTTTTTGTTTCAAAGAGAAGTGGAAGCAACATTGAGTAGTAGCAGGATTTGACTTTCGGTAGAATGCAAGTGACAACCTGTAAAATATTTTACGTTTTAAAATTTACTATACTTATAGCATATAGGCCGGTATAACAGGTTTTTAAACTTAAAATATTATGAATCAATGCGAGGGTATTACAGTAAAACCTCAATATTTCGAACTCGGTTATTTCGAAACCCCTCATAATTAAAAGGATTTCTGCGGCCCTGTATTTTGCAATTATAATGAAGAGGTGAGACACGGCCTCGACAAGACAAAGTGTAATATCAGACGGTATATAACAGTAGGCCTAGCCAGCGCGAACAACAACAACGTTCAGCACGAGCACTTTCTGCTTAGCGCTGACGATCCGACTGTCTAGCTCTTCAGGGTGCACTTCTTCTTCATCACATCTTTCCCCCTCGCTGAAGACGGAGCCACTTGGGTGTACTAAGGTGTCGTAAGAACAAGGGGTTCGTGGTATGGTTTGAGGCGATCCACGTGAACAGTTTCGCGGCCTCGGCGACGCAGGTCCGCAGTGGGCGTGAGGGGTTCGATGAGGTAGTTGACGAGAGAAGTTTGCTGTAGGACGTGGTAGGGTCCATGGTACCTGCTGACAAACTTCGAGGAGATACCTGGCGCAGAGGTGGGAGGCACCAACAGCCAAACAAGAGAGTTGGGCGAAAACTGGTTGGAGGGCCGTTCGTCGTCATGTCGAGATTTCTGTAGCCCCTGTTCTTCAGTTGTAAGGGAGCGAGCGAGTTGCCGACATTCTTCTGCATAGCGAGCAGCTTCGGAAAGTGGTGTGCCCTCGGATGAGTCGGGTCGGTAGGGAAGAATGGTGTCGATCGGAGACGATGGTTCTCGGCCATAGAGTATAAAGAAGGGAGAAAAGCCTGTCGTCACCTGGGGTGCCGTGTTGTAGGCGTACGTTACGTAGGGAAGAATAAGGTCCCAGTTTGTGTGGTTAGAGGCGACATACTTAGAAAGCATGTCGCCAAGAGTTCGGTTGAAGCGTTCGGTCAAGCCGTTTCCTTGCGGGTGATATGCGGTAGTACAGCGGTGAATCACATGGCATTCAGCGAGAAGTTCTTGAATTACATCCGCGAGAAAGACGCGGCCTCGATCGCTCAGGAGTTCACGCGGAGCACCATGACGTAGAACAAAGCGTTGAAGCAGGAAAGACGCAACCTCACGTGCCGTCGCGGCTGGCAGAGCGGCCGTTTCTGCATATCTCGTGAGGTGGTCTGTCGCCACAATAACCCAGCGATTTCCGGCAGATGTGTATGGCAGAGGACCGTAAAGGTCGATTCCAACCCGGTCAAATGGTCGCATTGGGCACGGCAACGGCTGCATTGGTCCAGAAGAGTGGCAATGATCGGGCTTGCGGCGTTGGCATTCTGTGCAAGATCGAATGTACTTTTGCACAAATTTGTACATTCCGCGCCAATAAAACCGAAGACGTAGTCTGGCGTAGGTTTTAAACAGACCAGCTTGTGCACACCGTGGATCGGCATGGAAAGCAGCACATATGCTAGCGCGGAGCTGCCTAGGTATGACAAGTAGCCATTTGCGGCCGTCAGAGTGGTAGTTGTGGCCATAAAGGATGCCATCACGGGCGGCGAAGTGAGAGGCTTGTCGGCGTAGCGCTCGAGATGGCGGGCGGGGGAGTGCACCAGAGAGGTAATCCATCAAAGACGCGATCCACGAATCTTTTCGTTGCTCCAAAGCCATGTTGACGGATCCTAATGGTGAAAATAAGTTGTCTAGAATGGAGACACTCGCAATGTCAGTGGAAACAGGCGAACGCGAAAGAGCGTCGGCATCGGCATGCTTCTGGCCTGAGCGGTAGATAACCCGGATCAAGGATTTCGTACCTGCTGAGGTTGCTCGTCAGCTTTCTCTGCTATCACCAGCCGGGCAACCCCCATCGCCTTTGCAAGCAAACATTCGCCAGGTGATCCAAGAGCAAGTATGCGCGGCCCTGCCTTCTGTCCGCGACACTCCGCCGTTGCCGACCCCTGTTGTCTGTGCCGAGGTGAATGCGCCTCTCAGTTATGTTGAAGCTGCCGCACGGCCACCGCCTCAGACGTTTGCGTCATTACCATCAGCCGCACCAGTGCGACCAACTGCCCGCTTCGATCAGGCAAGGTACCTACAGAGTAGTGGCCAATGGCGCACTCACGACAACCGACCAATCTGTTTTGCGTGTGGCCTGCCTGGCCACGTCGCGCGATATTGCCGTCGGCGCGTACCTCCCTACCACCAGACTTTCGAATCTGAGCCGTATGTGTCACCGCAGCCACCGTTCTCAGCATCGCGGATCCCCGGCCAGACGTCTTCTTACACCGACCACCGCCCTCCTGTTAACCGCCGCTCGCCATCGCCTCGACGCCGCTCGCTATCGCCGATGCGTCGTCGTTCATCCACGCCGGAGCAGGAAAACCAATTGCCGCAGTTCCAGAGGCAGGAACTGCGTCACCCGCGAAACGACCAAGACCTCTCCCTTCACCGACGAATGTCATTGATGTATCTGTGGACGGCGTCGCTGCACTCGCCCTTGTCGACACTGGTGCCGCAGTTTCAGTTATGAGTGCCAAACTCTGCCGCTTGCTAAAAAAAGTTACGACGCCGCTATTGAACATATCTCTTCGTACCGCCAGCGCAGATCGCATCACGCCGGCCACTGCATGTACTGCTCGCGTTGTGATTAATGGCCTGCTCTATGTCGTCGAATTGTTAGTGCTACATTCGTGCTCCCACGACCTTATTTTGGGCCGGGACTTTCTCTCCGCTAATAAGGCCGTCATCGACTGCTATCGCGCTGAGGTGGCATTTGAAGTGCTTTGCGACGCCCCGTTATTTGACGCTCCTGAAACCGAGGACAAACTATTGTTGCGGAAGACGTTTCAATACCGCCGCACTCTTTTGCCCTTGCCACGGTGTCCTGCAACAGCATCGCCGAGGCCAGCGCCATTTTTACGCCACCTGCCATTTTCGCTCGTCGCAAATGCTCCCCGCTGCCTTTTGCCCTTTTGGAAATTCGTGACGGCTTCAGCAGACTGCTTGTCTAGAACCTGCTGTCATGTGCTTTAACACTGCTTCGTGGCGAGTGCGCCGGGCGTGTCCACTGTGTCGACCCTTCTACCATCATTGACCTGCCAACTGGTTCTACTGCCGAACACGAAGTCGCCGGAGTGTCCTGTGTCCCCTCGCAGCAGACTACTACGCCTGGCGTACTGAGCAGCTCCATCGCCGACACGCTAACCGTTTCTCAATGCGCCCAGATTCTACGCCTCCTCGACAAGTTCCGCTCTTCCTTTGACTGCCAGCATGCTTCTCTCGGCCGCACGTCAGCTATAAGTCACCGCATCGACACGGGTACCAGTGCGCCACTGCGACAAAGACCCTATCATGTGTCCGCGACAGAGCGCCAGGTTATCGACGACCAAGTAGCTGACATGCTGAAGCGCGGCGTCATCCAGCCTTCGAATAGCCCCTGGGCATCTCCAGTTGTTCTCGTTAAGAAGAAGGATGGGTCAATTCGCTTCTGTGTTGATTACCGTCGTCTTAACAAGATAACTCGAAAAGACATTTACCCCTTACCGAGAATTGACGACGCCCTTGACTGCCTCCAAGGCGCGGAGTTCTTCTCTTCTATCGACTTACGGAGCGGCTATTGGCAAGTCCCCATGGCACCCGACGACCAACCTAAAACGGCTTTCGTCACACCTGATGGCCTTTACGAATTACGCGTCATGCCTTTTGGTCTTTGCAACGCGCCCGCAACATTCGAGCGGATGATGGACAATCTCTTGCGTGGTCTTAAGTGGAAAACGTGCCTGTGCTACTTAGATGACGTGGCTATATTTTCACCAGATGTTCCCACGCATCTCCGCAGGCTAGAGGAAGTTTTGCAGTGCCTAACTGACGCCGGCCTTCAGCTCAACCTGAAGAAATACCGCTTTGGCGCAAGTCAGCTCACCATCCTCGGCCATGTTGTGTCCAAAGACGGCATTCTTCCCGACACCGCCAAGCTTCGGGCAGTCGCTGAATTTCCTCTACCTGCGTCTCTAAAAGAACTTCGCAGCTTCCTTGGCCTCTGTACGTACTTCCGCCGCTTCATTCGTAATTTTGCGACCATCACCGCTCCCTTGAATCGGCTCCTACGAAGCGACTCGAAAACATACGTTTGGTCGCCCGCCTGTGACGATGCCTTCCAAGAGTTGCGCCGTTTGCTAATCTCACCGCCAATCCTGCGTCACTTCGATCCTTCCGCTCCGACTGAGGTACACACCGACGCCAGTGGTGTTGGACTCGGCGCCGTGCTCGCGCAGCGCAAATCGGGGTTCCAAGAGTACGTCGTCGCATATGCCAGCCGTGCCCTCACCAAAGCCGAGAAGAAGTATTCTGTTACGGAGAAGGAATGTCTGGCCATAATTTGGGCCCTTGGTAAATTTCGACCTTATCTCCATGGCCGCCCATTCGACGTCGTGACATATCACCATGCTCTGTGCTGGTTATCCACGTTGAAGGACCCCTCCGGCCGTTTAGCTCGCTGGGCTTTGTGGT
Organism: Rhipicephalus sanguineus; assembly: GCF_013339695.2. Lineage (NCBI taxonomy): Eukaryota > Metazoa > Arthropoda > Arachnida > Ixodida > Ixodidae > Rhipicephalus > Rhipicephalus sanguineus. Next base: position 141,527,751 of record NC_051183.1, read on the forward strand.
GGCAAGATTTTGACATGCGTGTCGTCTACAGGTGTGGCCGCCGCCACACCGATGCCGACGCCCTATCACGCTCCCCTGTGTCAACTGAAAGTGCTGCCTGCCTATCTGCCGTGGACGAAACACTTTCGTTCCCAGCAGGCTGCGACATGGCGTCTGAGCAACGCAAGGATGCCTGGATCAGCGCCCTTCTGCGATTCCTCTCCGACCCGTCGACTTTTTCTTCAGCTTCTCGAGCATTGCGCCGTCAAGCTTCCCATTTTGAAATCCGCGATGGTCTCCTCTATCGCCGGAACTACACGTCTGACGGCTGCAAGTGGTTACTGGTGATACCCCGCCATCTTCGTGCAAAAATATGTTCAGCCTTCCACGCTGACCCACAGTGCGCACACGCGGGCGTCATCAAAACATACGCCCGACTTTCCTCCAGGTTTCATTGGCGAGGCATGTACACCTTTGTGCACAAGTACATTCGGTCCTGCCCACAGTGCCAATGACGCAAAGCTCCTCCTCAGCACGCCTCTGGTCCGCTCCAGCCAATCCCATGCCCGGCCAGGCCCTTCGACCGCATTGGCATTGACCTGTATGGGCCTCTTCCATCCACGGCTTCTGGAAACCGCTGGGTAGTTGTCGCTGTCGACCACCTGACGCGATACGCAGAAACAGCCGCTCTGCCTGCTGCCACGGCCCGCGACATGTCATCTTTCCTCCTCCGGAACTTCATTCTCCGTCACGGCGCACCGCGCGAACTTCTGAGCGATATGGGACGTGTGTTTCTTTCCGAAGTCGTGAACGCACTCCTTGCCGAATGTCGTATCGTTCATCGCACTACTACCGCCTACCATCCTCAAACTCATGGCTTGACGGAAAGATTCAACCGCACCCTTGGCGACATGATTTCTAAGTATGTTGCCTCAGATCACTCTGACTGGGAACTAATTTCGCCCTTTGTGATGTACGCCTACAACACTGCTCTACAGGCGACTACAGGCTTTTCGCCATTTTTCCTCGTATATGGCCGAGAACCCTCAACCACACTCGATACCATTCTGCCGTACCGACCCGATGCCTCCGAATCTACGCCCATCTCTGAAGCTGCCCAGCACGCCGAGGAATGCCGTCAGCTCGCCCGGTCGTTGACAACTGTCGACCAATGGAGACAAAAATCTCGGCGCGACGATGACCAGCCGTATCCTCAATTTCTTCCGGACTCCCTTGTGTGGCTTTGGGTTCCAGCTGTCCCTACTGGTCTTTCATCCAAGCTTGTTTCCAAGTATCAGGGACCCTACCGTGTTGTCGCGCAGACGTCACCTGTGAACTATATCGTCGAACCAGTTACACCATCTACAGACCAACGCTTTCGGGGTCGTGAAACCGTTCACGTACAGCGTCTGAAGCCCTATTACGATCCGCTCGTAATATGTTCACCGTGAGTTGCCAGGATGGCTCCTTTCCGACGGGGGACGAATTGTAGTGAAGAGTAACGTCTGGCACTGCAGCCACATCGCCAGCCCTGCGCGAGGCACGAGCTAGAGCTGCCTAGCCCGTGCTTTTGCTGCAACGCTGTCCGCGCCCGTCCAGTTCCTGCTGCTACTGTTACGACGCAACCACCGCTCGTAGCCCAGTGTTTTCATTATAGCATATTCGAAGTGCTCGAATATTCGCACAAGCCTAGTTTTCTTCCCTTAATCCGCGTTTAACATTTTTCTGTGCTGCCCTCTGCCGTTTTTTGCAGGTTTTGGTAGGGGCCCTGACAACCGGTATTGCCGGAATGAAAGCCTCTGAGATGGACAGATGTTTCCCGATATTTCCACGAGAGAAAGGGTGCATCCGCCGGGGTATCGTGAAGAGACCGGATGACGTGTAATTACTCGGTCAATTTTATTTCCTTTTTTGTTAGGGGCGAAGCACCTTAGGACCTAGCTTTGTCATCGACTCTCACTCTCCGCTGTCACGGTATATAGAAAACCGTTGCTATAGTAGAAGCATATGCGTGTTGAGATTACCGCTACGATTATAAAGTCTCAGATAAACGTCATACGCAGCACTCAAAACACTCCTGAAATGTATTAATAAAAATGAAATCGAATAATAATTAAAGGCACAATGTTCCCAAAATCAACAAATCTGGCTATCACAATTCTGAAGGATGAACACAGTGGGATGTGGAAAGTGTCGTGCCTGACAGTTTGACTTCAACAAGAAACCCTGAAGAAACGCTTTCGTAAGAGCTTCAGTCGGAGACAACTTCAGAAGTCCGCAGCATTTCCTCCTCAAAGGCGAAACATATGTGTGTATGTTGCGATTACGATGACGAAACAAGTACATGTACAAGCACGAACCCTTTATACTAGTCGGTGACTTCATCGTAGCCGTTACGGACAACGACTGGATAATGCAGTGTATGATGCCTCGATATGCTTTAAGATGCATTTCATATGACTGGAAACAACCAACAACCACCAGAGGAACATGCATAGACCTTGTGTTTGCCAAATTTAGATTAGATACACTGGATGAACCAATGGCGCTCCATTTTACAGACCACAAAGCGGAAATAATGAAGGAAAAACTGAATCTTGAACTTAAGACGATATACGAATTATAACATGAGAATTAAAATAGAAGAGCAATAAAGAGGAACCAAATAAATACATTTGTATATATATACACTTTATGTCCCTCAATTTACATTCGCAGTGGCAACGCGCAGGTGACGTACAGTGATATACAGGTACGATGCCCAGTGTTTCGCCAGTCGTCATTAATTCACATTACTGGAGATGCGGTGATTTCATTTGGTTTTTTTACCATTTTCTTAACCATTGTACCTCCAGACCTGTGGGTTGCACCAGGATATTGAAGAGCAACCAGCCAGCTAACTCAGTTACCAAGAGATCAGGTGTAGAAGAAGAAGAAAATCATGGGAAGGAAAAGTAAAAAAATACCTTTGCAAACTTGCAATGAAAGCGCTGAAGCAAATCAAATTTAATGAAAATGCCTAACTTGATTAATGGCTAATTATAATGTTTATCTTGTTATCGGCGGCACTAGCCTATATCTCGGCCACTCAAACACGAACATGCACAGCAGACTTCCTGGTAGGCATCAACACCAACGCTGAACAGACCGCCATTGCATGTATGGGGCCACGACGCCGTGCGCTCAAAGCATGTCAGGCACAGCAGGTTACGATGAACCGTGCATCAACCAGTGGAAGAGTCAGCTGCACATGGCCAGGCCATGTGGCGTGTCGAGCTCCGAGGAGACGTGCTGTCTTTGGGACGATCTCAGGGCGTGGAACCGAGAGATGAGCGCGCTAGGCTTGGAGCTAGAACAGTCGAGCCTAGGAACGCTGCTTCTGCGCTGCTCGTTCGACGAGGAAGCTGACAGCGAACGAGTTGCCACCTGTCGCCAAGCGTCGTTTCACGCCTCGTGGCTCTTGCGTCACCACTCGTGCATCCAGGAGGTGATCCTGTGTTGCCCCAAGAGCGCCAACCTAGTTTGCCGCAAGAGCGCCAACCTTGGAAGAACCACCACTCCAGGTCGACCTCTGCCCTCTATTGTCGACCGCGACATCTCGCAGGCTCCGTGGCCTGTACATCAGGGAAACCTTCTGTGCTCGTTTAGACCTGAGAGGCCTGGACGCCGTCATTGGCCTGGAGACGCTATACATCAACGTACATAAAATAAGCTAGCATTTTGCTAATCAAATAGACGTCCTTATCGATCACAACAGCACCACGTTGAAAAGCGTTGACATCTGGGAGGCTGGAATAACGCGAAATAGCCTTACAGTGGTTGAAAGCCTCGTCGCTTACGAGTGTCTGGCGCTCAAGTCGCCTAACAGCGAAGGCACGATGCCGGACCCGGATGCGATGGTACTAAAATGGTACACCTAATGCGTTCTTCCATTACCTTCAAGGAAGTCACTGCCCAGCCAATCTCTCAGGTAGACCTGTCCCTCATCGCTGATGCCCTGGCAACAAATCGCACTTTGACAAAGCTCTCGCTGGACGTAGGCAAGTGCGCATTAATCGCGCAGTTGTTCAGATCGCTAGAAGTCAACAATAGTCTGAAGGATCTTTCTTTCTGGGGTTACGTATATTTCAACGCGAGCGACACACGAGCGTTGGCGTCTACGTTAGTGAACAACAATAAGCTCAGATCACTGTGTATGGGAGTAGATGTCGTTGAGGCTGGAAGATTGCAACACTTGTCGGAAGCCTTGACGAAAAACTGCGCATTGCACTCACTCAGCGTTGATTATTTGGGCATCACCATGAGCGAAGTGTCGGCCTTATGCGAAGCCCTGTGAGTGAACAAGACACTGAAGACACTGCAGCTTCTGATAGTCGACGGCTCTGAAGAAGATAGGTGTGTGGAAATGTTTTACTCATCGATATTTGGAAAGGTATTACTCACCAATTTTAGATTGGAGCAGCAGTAAGCATGATAATCAAGCTAATCCTAGGCAATCAGAAAAGCTAAGGATAATTAGCTGAACCATTGCTGACGCTAGGTTATCCTGGCAGAGCCGAGCTAAGCCACTGCAACATTTTTTTGTTAGAATGAGTGTACACCCGGCAGCAATAGTTTACGGCACTTGGGCTCCAATGCGAATATGAATATGAAAGGAATATGAATAGGAAAAAAGTTCTATTAAGGAATATCTCCTCTGTTAGCAGATGATACTCTTACTCTAGCGGGTAAATATTCGGTGGCAATACCTACTGAAAAATTTATTGGTGGCTACGTTTTCTGATAAAGCATAGGTTTCTATATTTTCACATCCTGCAGCCTTTTTCTCGGGAGTATACGTCCAGCTTCATATATAGTGCGAGCCTGAATATGTGTGCTTGTACCACAAAACATGTAAACCATGTTCAATAGCTTTGAATGATGAACATCACTTTTAGAAGGAGACCTTGGAGTATTCCATCGCACGTACTAGAGAGAGGTTTTATTATCATTGTAGCGATAAATACTCCTCTTTGAGTGTGGTAGTCAGTCCAGAGCTTCATTGCTTTGCGCGACTCCGCGAGCCTGCTGGCTCAGTTCTTGCATTTCCTGCCGGCTTGTGCAGAGCAGTGGAAACTCCCAAACCGAAGAAGTAGGGTAATGAATGGGAAGAACGCTTCGTGCATCTGATCATTTCCAGGTTTAGTAATAGACAGTGGATTTATTTGTTCTACATGCATCTTAGAGCTTACAACTTAATGCATATTAGTTGAAAGCTTACCAGCGTGCTGCGCTTTCCTTATCTTGTTGCAGAACAACTCTGGCACAACAGTTGCTAGCAGACGACTGTTACGACCGAGTGCAACTTGGACCTTGGACCGAGCCCTACCTGAAAATCCTGTCACCTGTGCTGGCATCTTCGCTGAGTAGCGCGGAGCAGATCTTGCTGCCAGACATCGGTGGACTTTCACTGGACAGCGTCAGCGCTCTCTGTAATACCTTGGCCTCCAACAGACGTGTCAGCCACGTCATTATTGCTGTCCGCGAGGAGCCCGACGCCCGGGTCGCTCTTTTGTGCGAGGCGTTGAAGAAGAATCGATACATCGAGCGCCCCGACATACGAATCGAGAAGGCGGATTCTGCAAAGGATATCTTGTGCGCGCTGACTATCAACGCATCGGTGACGTTCCTTAGCATAACCCTTCGAGGGGCCTCCGATGAGGAAAACCATGGAAGCGCTTTTCAGACATGTTGTCTGGCAACAACGCTATTACAGGCATGTCGCTGAGGTTGCAAGGCAAGGTCGCTCTAAAGTTCCTGGATTCAATTGCGAAAGCAATGCCACGCAACAAGTTGATCGTCAATTTCAATAGCCGGGTGGATTACCGCATCTACGTCCCGTCCAGCATTCTCGAGTCGGTACGTCGAAACCAGTGCCTACTAAACCGCGCCGTAGAGTTCGTCCTGCAACGCCGAGACGACAGGCGCGGCGCGGAGTGCTTCGAACTGTTCGTCGGAAGGCCCTGCATGATGACCCACCTGACGGTAGTTGCCAGAATTACGGATGTAGAGGCACTGCTTAAGGTCGTCGCTGCCGAGCATCGTATCCAGGAAAACTACTTCGTTCCCACGGGCATTGTTCGGCGCCACATTGTTTGCTGGCCGGCAGACGTCAAGCAAGTTGACACGCTCAACCCAGTGTGCTGGCGAGCCATTGCCAGCTTACTCGGGTTCACTGACGTTTGCTTTCAATAAACTCGCAGGGTTCTTATCGTTCTTGTAACATTGGGGAGAAAAACCTGTGATGGAGTGTATCGGTATGCAACGTTGCTCAATGTGAACATAACCGGAAACTTCTCGCCTGAGAAGGATTGTCTGTCCTACTCATGTGGCCGGCCCAGGTCCATTTCACACTCGATGTTGACTGGAATACCCGCTATCCCTGCCTGTTCCTTAATCCATTCGCCCGTCTTCCAATCTCGTAATGTTACGCCCACAATTTTCCGTTCCATTACACGCTGCGTGGTCCTTAACTTCTGTAGTTTTTGTTATCCTCATTGTTGAGCCCCATATGTTAAAACAGGCAGTTTGCAGTGATTGTATAACAATGGCTTTAAGGACAGGTGAGAATTGCCGGTCATTAGCTGCGACTGGCTGCCGTATACAATCGAGTTCATCCTCCGAAGGATCACCGTCAAAGGGACGCTAAAGAGAAAAACTATTTATCACTTTCGGATTAACTAAACATTTCGCAATATCAACACCACCGCTCTTGCAATGAAAGGGTGCTTATCAAGGCAGGAATTGCGTGATATTGAAATACAGGCAGTGTTGCCGCCCTCCCCGGCACCAACTCGCTACGACGAGAGATTTTCGCGGCCTCTTTTACAATCATTGTAATTCTTCTTTGGTAAATGAGGGGCCGTTCCACTCTGACGGCAGATGACCAGCGAAGCTGTTTTGCAGACGTCACAGATTTGGAACCATATCTGGTCACACACCCTTAATCTAAATCCAAAATGTCCGCCCAGAAAATTCCTTTTGAGTTTAGCATTTTCATTGTTTTTTCATTTGAGCAACGTGCGTCTTTTATTGCGATATGAATTATATGGACAGTCGGCTGGATTTTGCCGTCGCCGTCGCCGCCGTCATGCACCGTATATGTATAAGTATGCATGTATATATATATATATATATATATATATATCAAAGTCCCAAAGAAAAAGAATTTAGAAAAATGCTTCCGAAGCGCGGAATCGAACCAGCGACCTATCGTTCCGTGGCGCGTGGCGCTAACCACTACGCCAGAAAGCGCATATACTTCAGGTAGCTAACGGCGAACGTTATATACACACCCTTATGGCAGCACTCAGAGGCGGCCGGCGCTTATAAGCGTTTCTTCATTACCAGCGAGATGGCGCGAGGAGCGCGTCGGCGAGCTCGCTCGCTTCTTATATTTGCGCAGGAAGAACCTTGCCCTTCCGCTGTCTGCTCGCGCGGTTTTCTCGTGGTGAGGGGAAGAGGGTGTATCAAGCTTTCACCGTGATGTCCGTGCTCATGTTACGGAGCGTATGAAAGTCGCTCGAGCTCAAGGGACGCCGCTAAACGAACAAACAGAAGATGAGCGCGAACTATCAAGTGTCACAGCTCGACACTTGAAGCACGCTAGTTTCCTTCGCTGCTCCGGCCGCCTTTGCAACAGGAGCGCTGTTCAAACTGACGCTGTTGGAAGGGGACGCGAGATAATCAATACATCGACTGACAAGAAGAAGATGGCTTTCGCCTTCTAGTCATCTTTAACGAATGCATAAGGGACCCTGTGCGTTTTCTTTAATTTAACGTATCTAAACAATGACTTGCGGATCTGCAGCCGATTTTGTGGACGCTGAGCAAGGGGGCGACGATCAAGAGGTCGCACGGGAGGGTTCTGAGGTGGTATCACACGTGGTAAAAAGTAGGGCCTTTTCCATCAAATAAGCATCATTTGCCGGCGGGAAGCGCGCGTGAGGCATCGCCTTAGTGCGCGCTGCCTGCTACTCTCCGAACATCGCAGGCCCGACGCAGTAACGAAAGTCTTCGTCGCAGAAGTGCTTCTTGCACACAAGACTCATAGCCGATGGCTGCTTGCCGGTTCTTAGCCTTGCAACCCATGCTTCACGCAGCTCCGTTGCGTAAGCCCGGCACTGCGGCACCGAGCAATAGAGCCCCATGTTCGTCGCCTTCGGAGGCAGCCACTCTATTTCAATGTTTCAATTGAGCATAAAATGCGAGAAAACTTCCGTATTTGAACAGACCGCCGCACTTGCTGTACTTGAAACTCGATTTCAAAGCACGCGGCAGCGCTCCACAATCAGCCGATGCGGCCGCTGAGACCACGTGATCCTGCCAAGCACGTCACGGCGACGGTGGCGCTGGCGTTTCCAGTGGTGGGCCTCGAGGCCAATACGCGCTCCGGCTTATTTTGTTGATGCTGTTGCTGCTGATGATGATTAATCATGCCTCAGTTCATTGTAATGAGCGGGTCTTTAAACCAACCACTCGTTGCGCAATTCGCTGCGCTATTGACGGCAACGTAGTAAAGGTAGGATGCGTGTCATGATCTTTCGATCATCGAAGTATACAAACGTTTTCGTCTGGAACTTATGAATGATTCGCTTAAGAGACTTGCGCCAAGTACGATGTCTCATAATTTCGAACCAGAAAACTTTATGTTTTTATGAATTTAACCAGCGCCTACAAACTCACCAAGGCGTACAGTCCGTGCCAATTGGAGGGTGCTTGGTAAGGCATATATCATCGAAACGACTGAACATTGCCTCCATGCACGGTCAGATGGGCCCCGGCGTTTGGTTATATTTATTGGCACACTGTCAGCAACGGGACAGCGAAGGCGCTCTCTCATTCTAAAATCCTGTTTAATTCTGAACACACACAGTTCTTCCGTGCCAGAGCAGATGACACTTGCAATCGTTCATCTTGTGTTGCAAAGACAGGCGTTTAAAGGAGAAGCCTACCGCTTCCTCATAGTTGAATGCTCAGTACTCTAGATCATCCCAAATTATTTTCGTAAACATGGAGACATGTTAGCAGCTGTGGACTGTTGCTCGAATCACGTCACTTGGTCTGCATCGACACAACCTTCGAAACAAACCCACTGCAGGAATTGTAAGAAATAGAGGCGTCCGTCGTACGGGAAACGCATGGGGCGAAATGCCGCTTAAGCTTCTCCTTGCAGTTACGCATTCAAGACGCACCACAATACTCGTTTCGACAAAGAGCAGGAAAAAAGGATCACACCCACATATGAGATGATGAGGCGCGTTCGAACAATACGATGCAAGTAGCGTTAATTTTATGCGGTGCCGAGTAAAAAATAGTGGTTGGGTGGCCTGCAGTAGCTAGGAAACGGCAACTGTAGTATGCAATGAACGGAGTGACATCACTACCTTTTGTATGTAAAATTACTACCCGCCCAGCAAGTGATTTCATGTTTGTTGTGATAGCGCCATAGGAAGCCCACGCGTAGGAAGGACTCCGAAAGATCAGTGGGAGCAGTATAGCACACCGCATTTGATCGCCTTGCTCTCAATGGTTTAATGTAGTGCTTTTCTCGATCGTTCAATGCTACGTGACATTATCTATTGTGGCATCAGGTGACCGCAGCCTCGTTGGTCGACCACCTCTACGGCATGGACTGGAGCTTTGTCTTATTAACAAGTTGTGTTTAGCATTGAAAAAGTTCAACAGCGTCAGTAGACTATGCTCGTGAGATGAAAGACAGTCTCTTCACCAGAGTGATGGCAATGAGGCTTACAAGGGCACTCCCTGATTTAGTAGTCGGTGGCGAAATGTTGGTGAGATCTGTCCAAGGGCACCTGAAAACTCACTGCCTAATAGGCTGCTTCGGCAAACTTTCTTATTGCGAGAGATGGAACACCTTCGCGCAGCACCTTCACTTGAAGGAGAAAGCCATCTTCGTTTTCTTCTCAAGCGATTGCATTCAACCCCCCCCCCCCTTCTTGGGGCTTCGTACTACCAGCGGGTGGTCTGCAATTATCTTTTTTACCTTACGTAAACACTGCGAACCTTGTGTATTTATATTAAGGCGTATTTTGTGTTTATATCAAAGCGCAGCATGCCGAATCTTAGCCAATGATATACCTAATCCTATTCCAACTTCAACATTGCAGTGTGTCAGATAAGAGTCACACACTACATACCATAGTGGCACGAAATGCCTGTGCAAAAATCAAGTCGAACAGTAATTAGGGGCAACGTTTTACCGAAACAAAGCCATGTGACTATGTCATTTCTAAAGTGTGTGCGTAATGGTATCGGAGAGAACGTGCGACATAGCTTGGCTCCGAAGCTTCCACCTTGACCCGCCGCGTTTTTTCAGTGTTCTCTAATTCAATCTTTAGGGACGTAAAGCACCAAATATTTCTTTATTATTATCTGTTAGGAACAGCCGACCGCTTTTAGTGAGAGGAGCCCATTCTGTGCTATAAATTGCGAACCTTTCCCAACGGAGTTCTGGCGCGCTGTAACTCCTCCAAAGTCAGGGCATCCCTATCCGGTGGGAACGTGAAATCTGCCCTGTTTGTTAACAACCAAGTTATCAGTCGACCCGTCTCCGTCCGCCGGTATTCGCTCAGCGCTGGCTGCGAGGTCATGCGTTGGTGAGACACGGTAGGAAGACGGAAGGCTACGCCGTGACTAGAAATTCGACTTGTACACGTTACAGAATACGAGTAACCAATTACAATTGCAATGACTTCCTGTAAAATCTAGTTGAGAACAATGATTAATTAGAGACGAAAAAAGTAACTGAGCGTTAACACAAATGTAATCGATTACTTTTGCTTTACAAAACTCCATTGCTCTAACACAAGTTTACTCAAACCACAATGAACTTCTGTGGCTTGCATGGTAGAGAGAAGGCTCAACGCTTGCACGAAGCTTGGCAGGCTTACTGTGGCTTTTTTGATATGGTGTTACACGCAGGTAAGTTTGAACAGTAGTTGGTTTGCAGCGAAAGCTGTTATGAGATCACAAGGGCCGTTTTTGGCGCCCGAGTTGTCCGCCGCCGCCACCGGTGTCCACTATCGCACGAAATAAACATCTAAATAAGAAAAAATATCCGGGAAGGAACGAGGTTCGCACCTGGGACCTCTGCGTGGGAGCCCAGTATTCTACCTCAGGGCCATGCCGGTGCTTTAAACTGCTTCGCAAGTTTACCCTATACAGGCTTCATGTCGGAAAGGAACCACATCAACATATGTAATGTAGTGTGGCAGAAGAGTTAAATAACAACCAGGCGTCACACAAAGCGAATTCTGTAACCAGGCGTCACAGAATGCGAATTGCGCAACGAGCGGGTTGCTGAATGCTTCCAAGCCATTATAAAGGCCTCTGCTACAATTCTTCATCGTCATCAGCCACAGCATCAACAAAGTGCATATATATCTTACAGGTGTTTAGCGGTTACCACGGTTCTCCGTAGAATGACCAAAAATTGGATAGTGGCTGCTTCCCTACTTTACAAAAATTATGATATATAGCGTAGTGGGTTCCTCGCAAGTGCACTTTTATTGGTTGCCAAGGAAGCCCATAGGGCTCCCATGATCCATTTCCTCAGGGTCTCAATAAATTTAATTCCTTCTCTCTCTCTCTTTCTCAATTTACATATATTATCAAGCATGTTGGGAAAAATAAACAACGACCAGGCGTCACACAATGTGAATTACGTAACTAGTGGGTCGTTTAAGCTTCCAAAGCATCACTAAGGGCTCAGCCATAATTCATCGTCATCAGCCGTCGCATCAACAAAGTGCACAGAATGCCTTACAGATGGCACCTCGCTTCTCCGCAGAATATCGTGGTGGGTGCTTCCCAACTTCACAAAAGGTAGGATTGGTACATTGCTAGTGTACTAGTATTAGCAGCCTCAAGAGAGCTTATAACGAGCTCTAGAAATGCCGCTCTTCCAGCTTTCGCTATGACTCTGCTGCGCTTGGCACGCAGGCCTGGCGTTTTTTTTTCAAAGTTGTCGCTGCTTCTTCCACGTTTCCTCCTTAAGGGATCAGCTGCTACATTGAACAGGGTAGGGTGGTATTTTAATGTAGAAACACCTTGCGCACCAGCTCGTCGTTGCGCAGTGCTTCGATGCTAGTGTCCATGTCCTCATGAAGCCTCGTACTTTTTTGTTGCTGGCGCTCGAGTAAGGCGTTGCAGGTAAGGCCAAGGAAAAGGCGTAAAAATAGGCTGTGTACGGTCGTAGAGCGGTTGCATATTATCTAGAGAGCGGTCGCATATTTTTCGTGGCGGGAACTGGCGTGAAAATCTGGTTAGAACTTGATTTCGGGAAAGAAACGTCATCGGTTATCGGTTATCAATTAAAATCAAACTGAACTACCCAGAAAGTTACAGTTCAGAGAAAGTAACCGATTGTATTCGAAAATGACATGAAAATGTGACTGATTACAAGTAATCGATTACTTGTAACGCGTTAGGTACAACTCTCCTAGAAATGCGACAGTGAAGCTTGGTAGAAAGGAGAATGCATTGTCTTGCGGAGGAAATGGCGTGGGTGATGCTCGGCGTGAAGCTCGTGAGAACCCACGCGTGTGCAAGAACGACAACGCGTGTTGGAACGCAGCTGCCTTCTAGCAGTTAGGTCGGAGAGGGAGCATGAAATTGGGTTCCGGTTCTTTGACCGTTCGCTCTTCCAGGTGAGCAAGACTACTCGCACTCCCGAGGGAGAAGCTGCCCAACTGAAACGACCGGAGTGGCACTGAACCAACAATGTGAGATGCATATACATCACTTGCAGCTTCGTTCTGAAAGAGTGAGAACAGAAGCTATGGCCCTCAACCTTCTCGCTATGCTTGTTGTGGTCGTGGTGTAAACGGCGGTGATCACCGTAGTCGTGTGGCCGTATTGGGGGGTGCACAACAGGCCCGACGGTGGACGGGACTTCAGCTGAGACTCAGTGTACCGCCAGAGCCAAGACTGAGACGAGGACAGGACTGTGTACGTTTTCAGTGTTTGTGGCAAGCCAGGGCATGTCGTTTGGCGTCGCCTCGCTCGTCGGTTCTTCCCCAATGACCTTCACTGGCGAGGAGATCATTGTCGACGACACGAGACGGAGGCGCGCCTTCTCCGCAAGCACAACGTATTTTATAGTGAACCTGTCATGGTAATCATCAGCTTGACTACGCCCACGGCAGGGCAAAGGCCCATTCCAAGTATCCTCATTTACCCGGTACTGTGCTTGCCGCGAGCACGTAATAATTGCAAAATTCATAATCTCTTGCATCCTCCTGCCTCTCTCCCTTTCCCTCGCGCACTTGCCTTGCTTTAAGATCTATTCTGTTACTCTTAATGAACAGTGGTCGCATTGCCTTCTCGCTACACGCCCGCCCCATGCTTGTTTCTTCATTTGTTTTTGACTAGGGTAATCTTAACGCATGTTTGTTCCCTTACCCATTATACTCTTTTGTCATTTAAGGACACATCGATGATGTTACGTTTCGTGCATGGCTCAGTGTACCATCGTCAATTTATGTTGAGCACTTTTAGTGAGCCTAGAGTTTTGTGCCCCTGAGGTAAGTACCGGTTAGATGCAGCGGTTATATACCTTTCTCTTGAGGGATACCGGTAAACAAAAATTCATGTTATGAGAGTGCGCACCAAGTGCCCTCCACCCCATCCTTATTCTTCTAATTTGTTCTGATTAGTTCGATCGGTAACTTCCTGCCCCAAGTAGACGTATTCCTCTCCCACATTCAGCGTCTCGCTGCCTATATCAAAACATTGTTCTCTCCCAAAACTGCTGAACACCAACTTAGTCTTCTGCATATCATGGGATTCCTTCCTTTCATCGGCCAAATAGTGAACACAAATACTCGCCTATAATATAACTTGGAAGTTGGTCATGTGACCTGTAAGCGTGAAGTTTTACGGTTCGTTGTATCCCACCGTACAATGTTCTCTTCCAGTGGCATCGGCACGGCGTCTTTAATCTTCCTGCCACTTCTCGAGAGCGTCTCAAACCACAAAAACACCTGTTTGTCATCAAATTTTCGTAAAGTTCGAACTTGCTGATGTGTTTGATTCTCCATGTTCACTCTACTTTTAACAGCAAAGCTGTTAAAAGGCTCCCAGGTGCCGTAGTAACCCTGATCCTAAAATGTTATGTGCCACAGAAATTGGGTAAATCCCACTACTCGCCACTCGTTCACTAAAAATGAAGAAGAAAAGTCGTCATCAAAAGGGCATGTACCACAGTGTGGCCTACCAGAAAACTATCATCATCCTAAACGAATACGTGCCACATAAGTTTGACAAACCCCGTTACACCCCACTGGTACACTAAAAATAAGGAAGGCAACAGTTGTTATTTCTTTGTAAACGTGTGTATAAGAGGTTTACAAAGAAGTAATAAAACTACACTCCCACCTAAAAGTTTAAGAAAGATTATTTGGTTAAGAACAGTGATGCAACATATTGTCACGGGGTCGTGACGTGGACGAAGAACGCAGGCGACGTGTGCGAGACGAAAGTCTTTATTTGGCCGAACTTGTGGCCGAGAAACGGAAAGGTAATTTGCAGCAATACACACTGTATGCACTGATAGCGGCGAACAGACCGTCGACCGTCGATCAACTGACAGGCGGTGAAGCGCGTCGGCATTTAAACGTGTGCTGTCGAATATTCCAGCGTTATCGCTTGCTGTCGTGCAAATTCTAGAAGAAGCTCGAGTGTGCGCGTCTTGCGCGCAATCTTAACAAAACGATCCACAATGATCGCGAAGCTTCTCGAACAATGAGGCGCGGTTCGCGCTGAGCGTTGCTGACAGTTTTTGTGGCCGAAAGCCGAATACAGCAAAAGTGATAAAGAAAAGCAGGTGGCAATGCCCCCCTCTGAAAGAGCATCATCCCGATGCTTAAAACAGAACACGGCGAGGGGTGGCGGCCAATACATGCAACAATAGATAACAAGAATAAAGCAAGTAAGTACTATAAAAAATAAGCAAAAGTACAGTCCTCAGATTCACTAACGCGCGCAATATGGCTTGACGCGCACGACATGGATGACTTCGGGTCGCGCACAGCGCCGCTGAGAGTTCGAAATGCCGTCAGGGACAACCTCGTTGTCGAGTGCGCCGAGGCGACGAAGTACCCTGTACGGTCCGAAGTGTCGTCGAAGAAGCTTCTCAGTAAGTCCCCGTCGGCGTATTGGCGTCCATACCCATACACGGTCACCGGGTTGGTATTCCATGTGGCGTCGTCAAACGTTGTAGCGGCGGCTGTCAGTCGTCTGCTGGTTCTTGATCCGTAGGCGGGCGAGCTGTCGTGATTCTTCGGCGCGCTGTAGGTAGGTGGTCACGTCGATGTTTTCCTCGTCGGTCACGTTCGGTAATATGGCGTCGAGCGTCGTTGCCGGGCTCCGTCCGTAGACCAACTTGTATGGCGTCATCTGTGTCGTTTCTTGTACGGCCGTGTTGTACGCGAAGGTCACGTACGGAAGGATGGCGTCCCATGTCTTGTGTTCGACGTCGACGTACATGGCCAGCATGTCGGCGATGGTCTTATTTAGACGCTCGCTAAGGCCATTGGTCTGCGGGTGGTAGGCGGTGGTGTGGCGGTGGCTCGTCTCGCTGTATTTGAAGATCGCCTGAGTTAGGTCCGCAGTAAAGGCGGTACCTCTGTCTGTGATGAGGACCTCTGGGGCGCCATGACGCAAGACGATGTGCTCCACGAAGCGCCACTGCCTCGGCGCCACTGCCTTTGGGCAAGGCCTTTGTCTCGGCGTAGCGGGTGAGGTAGTCAGTTGCCACGACGATCCACTTGCTTCCGGTATTGGACGTCGGGAACGGTTCCAGTTAGTCCATCCCGATTTGCTGGAACGGCCGTCGAGGTGTATCGATAGGCTGCAGATGTCCGGCTGGCCTAGTGGGCGGCGTCTTGCGTCGCTGACAGTCCCGGCAGGTCTTTACGTAACGGGTGACGTCGGCAGAAAGGCACGGCCAGTAGTACTTCTCCTGTATTTTTGCTAGCGTACGAGAAACACCCCGGTGTCCAGACGTCGGGTCGTCGTGGAGAGCCTGCAGGACCTCTGACCGCAATGTCGAGGGTACCACGAGAAGGCAATCGGCTCGAAGCGGTGAGAAGTTCTTCTTAAGGAGAACACCGTTGCGCAAGAAAACCGACGTCAGTCCCAGCGTGAATACCTTCGGAACAACGGTGGTCCTGCCCTCGAGGTAATGCACAAGGCACTTCAGTTCCGGGTCAGCTCGCTGTCGTTCAGCGAAGTCGTCGGCACTTATGGCTCTCAAGAAGCTCTCATCATCCGGGTTGTCGGGCGGTGGTGGGTCGACGGGGACACGAGACAGGCAGTCGGCGTCGGAGTGTTTCCTTGCGGACTTGTACACGACGGTAATGTCAAACTCTTGAAGCCTTAGGCTCCACTGTGTGAGGCGACCTGAAGAGTCGTTCAGGCTAGCTAGCCAACACAAGGCGTGATGGTCGCTCACAACTTTGATGGGCCTGCCGTAGAGGTGGGAGAGAAACTTTGACGTAGCCCAGATGATGGCGAGGCACTCCTTTTCTGTTGTGGAATAGTTGGCCTCTGCCTAGACAGCGACCGGCTAGCATAGCTGATAATCCTTCCCACTCCCCCCGTCCGCTGCACAAGGACGGCGCCGAGTCCTACCCTGCTTGCATCGGTGTGAATCTCCGTATCGGCGTATTCGTCGAAATGCGCAAGCATCGGAGGTGTCTGCAGGCGTCGTTTGAGTTCATGAAATGCTTCGACTTGCGCTGTTTGCCACCTGAATTCAACGTCGGTCTTCGTGAGCTGCGTTAGTGGCTCGGCTATCCGTGAAAAGTCTTTGACAAGGCGTCTGTAATAGGCGCACAAGCCGAGAAATCGGCGCACGGGGTTCTTGTCGGGTGGGTGGCGGGAAAGCGGCGATGGCAGCTGTCTTCTGCGGGTCTGGGAGCACTCCAGTCTTGCTGATCACGTGACCCAAAAACAAGAGCTCCTGGTACGCGAAGCGGCACTTTTCTGGCTTCAGGGTGAGCCCGGAGTTCTTGATTGCTTGAAGTACGGATTGAAGTCTCTGGAGGTGTTCGTCGAAGTTCGAGGAAACACAACTCACGTCACGGGAGCAAGTTGTTCAAGGCGGACCGTCAACGCTTCTGCAGTCTTCTTCGGCTTGGAATCATGCTTGGCAGTGCCCCGCGTTTGATAGCACAGCAAGCCTGCCTGTTGTCACTCCGATAATCTCCGAATGCTCATCAGCATCGTCATCACCCAGGCACAAGTTTATAAGCAGCCGTCATCCCCCCCCCCCCCCCCCCGCGCGACTTCAGTGGGCATGGTCAAGCAGCAGCTATGCAGTCGACTAAGAACCCGTTTTTTATTCTACTCCAGGTTGGTAAATTTCATTCATGCCACTCTAAAAAGTCAAACAACCTGTGTCTGCTGCTTGTACCATGCTCAAGTGTACTTTACTTATGTATTTGCGAATGTGTTCATGTTGTGAAACTATTGCTTTTGAGTGGTGACGTCGAATCCAATCCAGGTCTCAATAATTCTTCTAGTCTTCCTGATGAGCTAGCTAAAGTAGTGAAGGCAATTAATGCGCACGTTGACGCACGCCATAACGAATTAAAAAGAGTTCTTGATGAAGTGAAGTCCAGTCAGGCGATTTTGGAGCAAACTGTGTCAGATATTAACTCAAGACTGGTTGCTGTAGAAGCTCGCGTAAATTCCTTCGACAAAATGCCTCCAAGTAACTTGCAGCAAACTATAACTGATACTGTTCGTGGGGCGAACGCTAAATTACGTTCACGCCTAGATGATTTCGAGGATAGGTCACGGCGAGAAAACCTTCTGTTCTTTGGAATACCTGATGCTGCAGCCGAAACATGGTCTCAGTCCGAAGATAAGGTTCGCGAGATTGTGTCCACTCTAGGTCTCCAACTGCCGACCGATGCCATTTCACGTGCGCACAGGCTTGGTTCATACGCAAATAAGAAGTGCCGTCCTGTAATTGTAAAGGTTTCTACATTTAAGATTAAGGAAAGTATTATGGCAAACAAGGCCAAATTAAAAGGTACCGGTGTCAGCTTAAGTGAAGATTTTTGCAAAGAAACTAGGAACACGCGTAAAAAATTGTACGAGTACGGAAAGTCGACTGGTCAACAGTTTGCAGTGCGTTACAACAAGTTATTTATTAACAAAAAAATGCTTCGTTTACTGCAGTCAGACCGACAGCGTTTGTGAACTTACCCGTGAATTTGCTTCTGCACTTTCGCCTTCAGGTACCAATATTCCTAGCAGTGTTCTTCCCTCTTCCTAGCAATGCCAACCTACTAAACGTGCCGCAACACTTGAACCAGTTTCAGTCTTGTTTACAAATATTAGAAGTGCGCTAAGAAAACGTGACGAGTTATCTTCTATAATTGATGACTGTTCTGCGGACATAGTAGTGTTAACAGAAACTTGGTTGTCAAGTAAAATTCGCAACACTGAGGTTTTACATTGCAAAAACGCCTACAATTTTTACAGATCAGATCGAATAACAAGAACAGGGGGCGGTGTTCTCATCGCGATATCAGATAAATTTTCCTCTCATATTGTTCCTATATGTTCGCCACTAGAACTCGTATGCGTGTGCGTTCGCTTTGCGTATCAGGAAGTGATTTTGTGTGTTTGCTACCGTCCGCCTCACTGCCCCTCAGACTTTTGCGAAAACTTCCATGACTGTTTGCACGCAGTTTCGGTCAGATACCCAAATTCTCATATATTTGTCATGGGCGATTTTAATTTCCCAGAAGTTACTTGGAGCAGTGAGGATGGAACGGCTAGCTGTCTTTCAGCGGAAGGTAATCGCTTTTTAAATATATGCAATGATTTTAATTTAACCCTAGTAATCCATGAACCCACGCGCATCACAGCATTTCCTTCCAATATACTTGATTTGGTTTTCACAAATAATCCTTCGGTCATTTCATCGATTCATTCCCTACCCGGGCTTAGTGATCACCGCATTGTACACTTCACCTGCGCAATGCAACCACAGCGTCCTATGCACGCAACTAAAGTTATAAAAGGTTATGCGAAAGCTGATTATACATCATCACCTCTACGATCTTAAGTTAGCATTGGCGATCAGGCGTGAAGCGAAAGAAAGTCGATATTTTTTGCATGACCTCTCAAAACTACAGCCAAATATTACATTGTTCGACACACGAAATAAGGAAACATGGAAAATAAAAACTTCCAAAACAAACTACTCCAAATAAGTTATCCTACATAGTTCCTACGTTACTTAATAAATATGTGAAAGCTGGCATAGATTTCCGACATTGTACACAGAACCAATTGCGCGAAATACACATGTTCAGTTTTTGATCATCCTCTGCAATTGCTATATTGTTATTAGTGCTGTTATTTTTCTTTTTTGGAATTTGGGCTTCGTTTGTTTTGTTGCATGTTATTTGAGTTTGTGCTACTGACTGTTGCCACTGCTGTCGTGTTCAAAGGTGGCTGTGGGTCCTTGTCAAGCTGCCTCTTTCGGAGAGCAGCTTTTACCTGCAGCTATCCTTCATCAAATGTATTGATGAGAAACAAACATTATTATTATTATTATTATTATTATTATTATTATTATTATTATTATTATTATTATTATTATTATTATTATTATTATTACATCTATATGTTCTGAGTTAGAAGTTTTCACTGAAAAATACATTGCATGTGCCGCTGATAACACTGTAGAGGAGAACTGGGTATCGTTCAAAAATAAGTTTAATTCACTTATAGATGGTTATGTTCCTTTGCGAACTGTTCGAACGGCGTTCCGCTCTCCGTGGTTCACATCAGCACTTCGTCGCTTACGTAATAAAAAAACGACTTTACCGCAGCGCTTCAGCATCTGATACCACGGAGAGATGGGCGGCTTATCACAGCGTAACATTAGAATACAAAAACGCTTATGCAGTTGCTAAACATAGTTTCTTTAGCGATACCCTTCCTTCTCTTCTACAGTCTAACCCTCGTAAGTTTTGGTGTATAGTAAATGGTCCAAAAAATAAGAACATTGATCTTTGTGACGAACTTGGTTCGGCGATTGCAAGTGACAGGTGCTGCGAAGCTTTGCAAGACGTATTTAAAAACTCATTTTCTGTTGACAACTCCAATCACTTACCAATTCAAGCCGATCCTGGATATCCCCGAATGGAACCAATCATCATTGATCAATTGGGGCTTTTTCACCTCATACTAAAAATGAAAGCCTCAGCACCTGGCATAGATGGAATCGCTCCCCAATTTCTCAAACAAACTGCCATTTATTGTTCAGTCATTTTTTCACAGCTCTTTTCACAGTCATTGCAAAATGCCTCATTGCCCAGTGACTGGAAGGCGGGGAAGGTCGTTCCTGTACCTAAACCAGGTGACTCATCTAATCCTTCTAATTACAGGCCCATCACTTTGACTAGTATTCCATGTAAGCTTCTCGAACACATAATCTATTCTAACCTAAATATATTTCTCGAAGAAGAGAACTTCTTTCATAACAGTCAGCATGGTTTTAGGAAACACTACTCATGTGAAACCCAACTACTTCCCTTCACCAACGACTTATTTTCAGCATCCGACACTGGCTCCATTATCGATTGCAATTTCATTAATTTTCAAAAAGCTTTTGACACCGTTTCTCACCGTTTACTCCTACTAAAACTAAGCATGCTAAATATTGACTCAAACATATTACGATGGATTGAATGCTTCTTATCTAACAGAACCCAACATGTAACAGCTAACGATCATGACTCACGCAATTGTTCAGTAACATCTGGTGTGCCGCAAGGTTCTGTCCTTGGACCCTTACTCTTTCTAATTTATATTAATGACCTTCCATCCAGCATTACATTAACAATCAGGCTATTTGCCGACGATTGTGTCATCTACCGCATAATAACTAACTCTCATGATTCATCACTACTTCAATCTGATCTTGACAACATTACATCTTGGTGCTCACTCTGGTCAATGAAAGTGAATAATAATAAATGTAAACTAATGAGGATCTCTCGAGGAAGTACTGACTGCACTAGCCCTGTTTATTCAATTTCTAATTTTCAGTTGTCGTCTGTCAATACTTACAAATATCTAGGTGTTCACATAGATAACAATTTAACATGGAATAATCATATCAGTTATGTGATGAACAATGCTAACCGCACTCTAGGCTTCTTGCGCCGTAACTTTTCATTAGCACCTGTTTCATTAAAACATCTTCTTTATAAAACACTAGTCAGATCCAAACTCGAATACGCCTCATCAATCTGGGATCCTCATTCTTGTTTACTTGTTAATGCACTGGAAGCCATCCAAAATCACTCAGCTCGCTTAATTTTCGCTAATTACTCCCGTACTGCTAGCATCTCATCAATTAAAACTTCTCTAGACCTTCCTGCCCTTTCTAACAAGAGGAAACAGGCCCGCCTACGTCTCTTCCACAAAATTTTTTTCATGAATCCTGAAATAAAAGGCACATTGTTCTCGCCAACTTCTTACGTTTCATCTCGCATCGACCATAACTTCAAAGTCCATGTGCTATTCTGCCATACCAACATATACTTCCACTCCTTCGTGCGGAAGACTTCATCCGAATGGAACCACCTTCCTGCCTCCATCGCCAGCAACCCTGATCATGCATCATTCAAGACTGCCATCTCTAACTTGTAACCACTCCTCACTGTAACGCCGCAAATGGCATTGAGAATATTTAAATAAATAAATAAATAAATGAATAAATAAATGAATAAATAAATAAATAAATAAATAAATAAATAAATAAATAAATAAACAACGTCGTCAAAGTAAACAAGGCAAGTCTGACACTTCAAGCCAGCTAATACAGTATCCATGACTCGTTGGAAAGTCGCAGGGGCCGAGCAAAGACCAAAGGGCATGACCTTGAACTCGAACAGGCCGTCAGGTGTTATGAAGGCAGTGTTTTCTCGGTCTCTCTCATCGACTTCGATTTGCCAGTAGCCGGTCTTGAGGTCCATCGAAGAAAAGTACTTCGCGTTGTGGAGTCGATCTAGGGCGTCGTCTATACGTGGGAGAGGGTACACATCCTTTTTCGTGATTTTGTTCAGGCGACGATAATCGACGCAGAAACGTAGAATCGCATCCTTCTTCTTCACTAAAACGACGGTTGACGCCCACGGACTCCTTGAAGGCTGGATGATGTTGCCGCATAGCATCTCGTCGACTTGTTTCTTTATGGCCTCACGTTCTCGCGTCGAAACTCTGTACGGGCTCTGACGATTGGCCTGGTACTTTCTTCTGTTATGATGCGATGTCTTGCGATCGGTGTCTGCCGAAGTCTGGACGACGATGAAAAGCAGTCCTTGTATTGCAGGAGCAGGGTTTTGAGCTGGTCTTGCTTGACCTTCGGAAGGCTCGGGTTGACGTCAAAATCTGGTTCGGGACCTTGACTCGTCGAAACAGGTTCGGCAGCATCGAAGAGGGCGAAAGCATCGCTGGCGGCTACACATTCTTCGATGTAGGCGACCGTCGTACCAATGTTGAGGTGCCTATATTCGTGGCTGAAGTCTGTCAGCACTACCTTTGCTTTACCGTCACGCAGCTCGGCTATACCTCGTGCGACGCAAATTTGACGGTTCAGGAGTAGGTGCTGATCGCCCTCGATGACGCCTTCAAGATACGCAGGTTTTTCGGTGCCGAAGCAATTAATGACGAATTAATGACGCTGGAACGCGGCGGACTGGTCACCTGCTCTTCTATCACATTCAATGCATGGTTCTCTGGCGTCGCGCGGGACGGGAGCGCTATGTCTGAGGTTAGCGTTGTCGACTCAGACCTCAGGTCGATGACGGCGCCGTGGTCACTTAGGAAGTCCATTCCAAGTATCACATCCCTGGAGCAGTTTTGTAGGATTACAAAGCTCGCCGGATAAGTCCGGTTATTGATGGTGACTTTCGCCGTTCAGACACCAATCGGCGTTATCAGGTGGCCTCCAGCTGTCCGAATTTCGGGTCCACTCCATACGGTCTTTACTTTCTTCAGCTTGGTGGCGATTGGCCCACTGACGACGGAATTGTCGGCCCCAGTGTCGAAGAGAGCGGTGACGTTGCGGCCGTCCATGAGAACGTGGAGGTCGCTAGTTCGTCGTCTTGCGTTGCGGTTGGGTCGCGGCTTCGGGTCACGGCTGCGTCGGTATGTTCCGCTGCTTCCATGTTGCGTCGTCGGGTCTTCTTCGGTCCGCGAGGTTTCGTCGGCAGGCCGTCGTCTGCTTCGCGTCGTGTTCTGCAGGTCTCGTCGCGTTGTCGTCGGCGGCGGCCGCGGAGGATCTTCGGCATGTCGTCGTACAGCAACCGCGCCTCCATCGGTTGCTGCCCTTAGTTTCCCGGATACGGGCTAGGCGACCGGCCTGGGTTTGGGCCAGTGTACTGCTGGCGGTGCGGTGACATGTAGCGGCCCGGCGAAGGCGAGCGGGAAGGTCGTCGTTGTTGCCACTGTGTTCTGGTGAGGTAGTCGTCGATGTCGCGAGGCAGTTCGCCTGGCTGCGGGCGCGGCGCGTTGACGGCGAATCTTCGAATCCCCATCTGTCGGTACTGACAGCGGCGGTACGTGTGGCCGGCCTCCGCGCAGTGGTAGCAGAGCGGGCGATTGTCAGGAGCGCGCCAAACGTAGGTCTTCCTCGGCGTGTAGTATCGCTGGCGGGCTGGCGGGCGGTATGACTTCGGTGCTGGCGGCGGTGGTGCCTGGTGGCGGAACTGCTGTGGCGGTGCGGCGTCTTGACTTGGGCGAGGAGGGGGGCGTTGCGTCGGTCTGCAGCAGCATAGCTCACTGCTTGGAGCTGCCGGCTGAGGAACACTGAGTGACTGTTGGATCTCCTCGCGTACAACGTCAGCAATCGACGTCACTTCGGGCGGTGCCAAAGGTGCGAGCTTTCGCAGCTCCTCTCGCACGATGGCTTGGATCGTTTCACGCAGGTCGTGGGAGCACAGTGGTTGAACGTCTGCGTACGCTGGCGTCGACCGGCGATTGAATTGTCGGGTGCGCATCTCCAGCGTCTTTTCAATCGTCGTCGCTTCGGAGATGAATTCCTGGACAGCACTCGGTGGGTTCCCCATCAGACCCGCGAACAGCTCCTGCTTTACTCCTCGCATGAGGAAGCGAACTTTCTTGTCTTCCGGCATTTCGGGGTCGGCGTGGCGGAAGAGTCTGGTCATTTCTTCTGTGAAGAGCACCACGTTTTCGTTTGGGAACTGAACACGCATTTCCAGTAGAGCTTCGGCCCTCTCCTTGCGGATGACGCTTGTAAATGTGGCGAGGAACCTGGTGCGAAAAATGTCCCACGTTGTCAGGGTTCGCTGTTGGTTCTCGAACCAGGTCCGCGCGGCGTCTTCCAAGGCGAAGTATACGTGCCGTAGCTTGTCCTCACTGGTCCATTTATTGGAGATGGCGACGCGGTCGTACGCTTCTAGCCAGCTTTCCTGGTCTTCAAATGACCATCGCGGAACGTTGGCGGCTCCCTGCGTTGTTGTAGTACGACTGCCGCGGGCGATGGCACAGGGGCTGTCATCGTTGCCGCCGTCGTGGTCATGGCCTGTGTCTTCCGGGTCTTATCAGGTAGAAGCCCGTACTCTGGTGCTATACCTCGTTGTCTGCGGTGGCTCGCTGGTCGGGGTTGGCGTCGACATGTTCTTTGCGACTTGGACAGTGTTCACGGCTTGACAGGGGCGTCAGGAACATGAAGGAAAAGCACCTCCACCAGATGTCACGGCGTCGTGACGTGGACGAAGAACGCAGGCGACGTGTTTGAGATGAAAGTCTTTATTTGGCCGAGAAACGGAAAGGTAATTTACAGCAATACACACTGTATGCACTGATAGCGGCGAACAGACCGTTGACCGTCGATCAACTGAGAAGCGGTGAAGCGTGTCGGCATTTAAACATGTGCCGGCGATTATTCCAGCGTTATCGCTGGCTGTCGTGCAAATTCTAGAATAAGCTCGAGTGTGCGCGTCTTGCGCGCAATCTTAACAAAACCATCCACAATGATCGCGAAGCTTCTCGAATATTGAGGCGCGGTTCGCGCTGAGCGTTGCTGACAGTCTTTGTGGCCGAAAACCGAATACTGCAAAAGTGATAAAGAAACGGACGTGGCAATATCTGAACGACATGCAAAACATAGAAATGCGTTAGCCTGACAAAGGGAAGGACACCAGCTTTTCTGTTTCGTCAGTGTCCGCCAAGCGGAGCTGCTCTATTTTTTATTTCTTTTTGTCCTTCAGAAGGGTTTAATCCACCTCCACGAAATCAACGCTGCCTAACAGAGAACGTTGCCCTTTTGAACCTGCTTCTGACCGCGGGTACAACGCATTATTACATTCCAGATATATTGACAGCCAGCAGGCGTGGTCGTGTACCTGGGTGGTTAAGACACTCATCTTCGAGGCGTAGATGCTTGACGTCAACCCAGCACAGGCAAGAAAGTTTTTGTTTTATCCATTCATGCCTCCGTGGGCAATGATCGTAGTACATGACAGACAGAAAAAAAATAGACGATGGACTGCTGTCGCGCTGAGTCGGCGTTGAAATGTTCACGCATATAAAACCATTTCACGAATTGACGGCAACGCAGATGCTAGAGGAAGTCTAAACATCACCTTCCGAAACGTTGCCATATATAAGCGCTGGCGCCTAGAACTCATAATTGTATTTTTTACCAATGATTCAGTTAAAATGCTTGCGCAAAGTAGGATGTCTGATAGCTTTCCTTCCAGAATATTCGAGATTTTTACGAGCGTAAACAAAGTGACACAGGTGCCCAATTGGAGGATGCTTGATAAAGAGTGAGACATCGAAACATTTATTAAGTGGCTCCATGCACAGTTCGACGGATTTCTGCGGTCCTCTCGCCGTGCCAATAGTTATGCTGCTTTTGTTACGCACGGTAGGTGGATGTTTTTCTGTGTTTCGTTGACGTTAGCAGTTTTTTTTTTTTTTTTTGTGGTGTTTGTGCAATCTTTTTTTTTTCTTGTCGCGACGACGAAGGAAAAGAAAATCAACTCCTTCGAAAAAGAACGTGGCGTGTTGCTGGAGATGCTCTAGTGCCACCTCAGCGTCGTGAAAAACAAGAGGACCGACCCTGCGTCCATGAATCGGAAACGAGAGTCGCGGAAAAAAAGACATGGTTGTCCGTTCGCCATGGAAATTGGTAAAACGAAAGTAAAACGTGTCCTTACGTCCTTACAGAAGTAGTTGAATGTTCACTGTACATTGATACAAGAGAGCTTGCTCAACTTTTATTGGTGTTTGGCAGCACGTCTAACGTGGATGCACCCAAGTTGACGCTTCGTGACGCATCTCCATCCCGATGACTAACGTCCATTTTTAGCGATTAGACAAACCTTTGTGGTATCTGTAGTAAACGGTGAAAGAGCGTAACCAGAGAAAGCAGTGTGACAGCCAGAAGAGCGTAAGCGGCGAACGGGGTTTTACAGAAGCAGGCGCGCGTCGCAGAGCTATTTTAATAATGGATGGATGCTATGAGCGAGGGCGCGGCTTGGGATAAGGTCGCCACCTCGCGGTGTGTTAAGGCATTGACAAAATTACACTTCTGCTTTTGGAAACGCGCCCAATGGGACGGACGCGTAGCGATGTCGAGTTGCAGGAGCTAATCGCGAAGGCCACGGTCATAATGCATTACTTCACTTTAGAGCTCCCAGGCGGGGACACCACCCCAATATGATATAGTACTTTGAGCGCAAATAAACGACACAGGATAAAGAAGTTTACTTGCGCTAAATGTTTCATATCATAATGTGATACCGACTAGCCCACATAGCTATCCTGACACCACCCCGCCGACCAAGGGCACTGTGAGAGGAAAGTGTGAGATATAAAGCGCGCAGTTGTTATGTTTCTGGTGACGGTGGCGCAGTGGATAACATTCCCGGCATCTGTTGTCGCGCACCGTGAGGTCGTGGGTTCGACTCCCGTTCAGCGAAATTTATTCGTCAAGTTTTGTTTGTTTTCCCATCTGATCGTGTGCATTTTTTCGACGTCAATTCCGTGACGGAAATATGTCACTGAAATCTGGTTGGACCGCGGCATAAAACACTTTCGTGTTAAAATCGAAGACGAGTGTAACTGCCACCACAACGTGACACCGCGCAAAAGGACCGAGCTGAAGGGTCGCTGAGAAAACTTGAAAGACAAGTGGCGAAAAACAAACGCTGAATACATGCGGGAGGGCTTTGCGACATGTAAGAATTCCTTTGGCTGAAACTGTGATAATATTGGCGACGTATCCTTCATGTGTGCATTGTACAGCGCACATCAATTTAATTCGACGACCTGAACCACGGCACGACTTGAGATATGCGCTCGAATTCCTTCTCTTTAGCTAATACGAAGGAACGCCATCGCGTCTCTTCAGTCGGGCCGGGAATGAACTCGCCATAATAGGCAGCGTCGGCGGGCCGTACTTTTGTCACGGTGTCTGCAATCGAAATTTTGTTTTACATTTCTGCTACGCACAATGGATAGCCGAAATCGCGGTGTTTAATGCACTGAGCACTACACTGATCGTTGCATTTTCACATTTGTTTCGTGTCTTTCGTGCGTTCCTTCAACATTCACTCATTATGGGGTGTTTTAAAAAAGCTTCTCTAGGGAGCCCATTCTACAGGCAACATGAACCCGCTTGTTTGCTTCTTTGCAATTTCAGATGCCTTAACACCACCACCAAGTCGAATGACCGACGAGCGCAGCAGCACGTTAGAGATATCGCGTCACACATGACCATTCGGCTGTGCAATCCCTGCAACAGTGACCGCAGCCGGCATTATGCTGTGCCACGGGGGAAGGACAGCTCTCTAAATCACAGTGGAGACCTGCTGTCGCTGCACTGCTGTCATAGACCAAAGAAAGGCCTCTGAAAGAGTCCGGCAGTACGGCTTCATCGTACTTTTTTCTCATTGCCTATGTTTTAGGCCTGTTACGCTGAATTTTCGTACCAAAAATGCGCTTCATTTATTGCGTTGAAACTACTATGTACACATCCGCACGGTGTAGTATTTCAGTAGTTTTCCCAATGGTGCGTGTTTCAGGCCTCCGAGCTGTCACACTCTAGTGGCTGATGTAATTAAGCATCTCAGTGTGAAGAATGTACAAGGTAACGTGAAACCTTGAACATATAACACTGGTTGCAGTACGTTACATTCGCAAAAATAAAATGGTTACAATGGGCACTACAAGTACTACACAGCTGCAGATTATACATATACAGCAAGGTGCTCAGAGCTGTGCGTCATTTTTGGTGTAGCTATACAGGAGTCACCTAGGAGGCTGCCCATTTTAACTCTGTCAGCAAGTTGTCACGACATGTACGACGAACCAACAGACCACAGGTCATGGGACGACACTAAATCCGCTGGCAGATGTTTCAACAAATACTGCACACCTACGTGGCCAAGCACAGCACGCTGCAGAGAGCCGGCCATGCACTGGTGGTGGTGCAACACCATCAGAGGCTGCAGCGGCGAGATCTACAGCAACTTCTAGCACCGCTGCACAGGCAATTTCCAGCGCCTCTGTGCTAGCCGGTACGATACGCACTTTAACTAGCTGCAGCCAGAGACAAACGGCGGTCTCAGTGGAATTGGTTGCCCGCCTAGATGCCATGAAAGAGGACGGTGTGGAAAAGAGGCACAAAAGGTTGAAATTCATGCGCATCCAACACAAGCAGAAAGAACACTCAACACAGTGATAAAATGGAACTTTTCGACCAGAAATACCTATTCAGAAAGCAAATGCAGAAATGCATAGGCTGCAGCTGGACATGATGAAAAAAAGTACAAATAAAGGCATGTATCTATTTTTGTGCCATTTCGTATAACTGAAATATTGTGCGGACTATGCCCTGCCTTAACCTCAAACCGCTTGCTGTGTCAGGCACAGTTGGCATGGCTGCTGGTCGTTGTAAAGAAAGTGAGGTAGGAGCCGGCGAACCGCTGTCATGAATTTCCTGTCTTTGTGGTGGAGGAGGCACGGGTTCTCTTAGGAGGGGTTTCCATATTGCTAGCGAACACACACAAAGGATGACATAGAAAGAGACAGGACAACTGCTAGACTTCAACTGATTTTTTAATCGACATGAAGGACACAATATGAATACGAATATGAATATGAACATGAGAACACAATACGCTTGCATTGGGTGGTTTATTGGCGATGCACTGCAAGAAGTGCGACGGTTGTACCCCGGCATATGACGCCACTTCTGTGATGTACGTTGGCGGGGAACAGGGAAAGAGAGAAATAGTAGAGGCTGTCGAAATTCACAAGGCGGGCGACACATGTGTCAGCACTCCGTCCATCGCGTTGTCAAAAAGAGAACTGGACTATCTGTGTAAGAAGAAACCACGTGCGAACTGGCGGTATCGATAGGCGGCGGAGAATTTCTTTTCTTTTTGTTTGGTGGATAAACTTTGTCTGTGATGTGGCACCTGCGCGTGCGCAAAGAAAAGTATTGTGTCCTTCATGTCGATTAAAAAATCCGTTGAAGTCTAGCGGTTGCCCTGTCTCTTTCTATGTCGTCCTTTGTGTTTTCGCTAGCAATATGGAAGCATACAATCAATACCAACTAGCCCAGCTTAATGCATTAACGTCTTAGGAGGGGGCCGAAGTTATGGAGGGCCGCACAACCTGTGACGACAATAAGAAATCATCTTGTTTTTATTTGAAGCGTCACGCCGAGGCAATGTCGGAGGCGTAAGTACAGTTAACTCACAAAGGAGGACACACGTATTGTCGTAGCGGCCATATTGTTTTTATCTTTATTTATATATATATTGAAACCATGCTTTGAAATAAAGTTTTAAGAAACAGGCATAGGTTCCTAGCTCATAAATTGATTGTTCTATTGAGTCTTCTCCGAAAGTGGTGAAGCGGCAGTTGCGATTTCAGTAGTTTCAGATAGCTGAAGTGTATTCAACACAAGCCTACACACTACAAAATAAACAAGCATTAGCAAAAAAAGTTGATTGCACTATACTTAACTCTCAAGCAGTTGAAATATATGGCGTTTGAAATATAAATCTCAAGAGGGACAATGCAAGCTGTGTGTCCCCCCCCCCCCGCCAGCCTGAACACAAGGGGGGTGAGGGCCCCCCTAACCTCCCCGTGATTTACGCCAGTGCAAGACATGGAAGCCTTCGCTTTCACACTCAAAACTTCCTCTCGACACTGCGGCGAGTCCGTGCAAGGGACTTGTACCTAAAGAAAGCAGTTTTCTCTAGATTTAGACATACTTTTGTGCATACAACAGTGTTGCTCTAACTTGAGTTCACGTATGCTGAGGGCTGTCTTTCGTCCCTCTGTCCCTAAATGGGGTCATGAGGTAAAACCTCCAGGGATACCCCTTGTCGCTGGGTAGGATGCGAGGCACAGTCGCTCTTTCATATTGTACTCTGGCCCAACTCTTCTCAAATATCCGGCTGCCGTGAGCCGAGCCCGGCCAGTTGGCCACCAAATAAAAAAATGGAGTTGAGGCCCCCCGTCATTGCCTGCAAAAGAAAACAATTCCTTTATCACTGTCAAACAGCCCAGAATGCTTCTGAGACCGACTACAACTTATGTTGTGCGTACAACGTCCCACTGCTTGTTGCGGAAGCATGATAATCAGTCGGGTATTCATATATTCAGTATTTATATGAATGGCTGTGCAGTAAACATACCTGGACATTGATCGACAAGTAGCCCTTTCGATTACCAAAGACGTCCGCGTTATGTCCGCCGGGATTTTTCATGGGTATATGAATGCAGTCTATGCACCCTCCTACACCAGGTAATCGCCTCATGGCATAAAATTCCGCCATTACGAAGGTCACTTCAACGGAGATGGGCAATTGCACAAGCTGCGGGAAGGTGCCGGCTATCATTCGTAATATGCGTGCGTCTATGTGTGACACGCTTGCTTGAAACACATTAACAAGGTCCCCAGTAACAACTCAAAATGTCCCGCCACCGTAGGGTCGCAGCACGATACATTAACGAAATACAGATACAGATACTCGTCTTGCGAGACGTATCGCTATACAAATACAAGATACCCAACGAGTATTTAGGATAGTATGTAATATACATGTATCTTCGATACTGCCCAACACTGCTCAGCGGCAGTACGCAGTGGCGACAGTCAAGGCAAAAGCACGGACTCTGAGCGCGAGCGGCGTCCTTTCAGGAAGGAGCCGAAGAGGACGACCCACAAGAAGCCGCTCAGAGAGCAACTGATTGCACAGTTTCAAGGCTTCTCTACAGGACGAATGACCGAACGAATACATGAATGAATGAATGAATGAATGAATGAATGAATGAATGAATGAATGAATGAATGAATGAAAAATGATGCGTGAGTGTGGATTGTGACTGTCTTTCAGCAAATTACGGCAACACGGTACGCAAATACGGTAGGGTATTACCGTACCACTCCTCCTTTCTCCAACCCTGTGTTTGGGCGCTCCCAGTTCCAGTGGCAGTGCATCTCCGGAAAGACAGGTTGCTCGTTAACAATGCGCCGTCTGAGAGGCAACAGTGACGCATAACAACCCCATAGCAACTTCTGAAAAAAAAAATCACAGCATATCCACGGAGTGAATGATGATGAGTGGGCGAAGCTGCGGAGGTTCATCGGTAAACCGTGAATCTTCCGTGAATTCTGCCCAGTACATCATCACCGACGTGAGATCGGGCGCGTTTATACTAAAGGTTCGATGAGTTATGACGACTTGCAGCTCACTTTAATTTTACATGTACGCTGTGAATTTTCATTCTTTAGAAAACCATTGCTTTAGAAAACATCTGGCGTCTTTCGTTAAGCAGCTGGCGTCTTTTCGTTTTGCTTTAGAAACATCTGGCGTTCTTTCGTTTTGCTTTTACAAAACATCTGGCGTCTTTCGTTGGTTTATTTCATCAATCAACGGCGTTTTGAACAAAGTTTTTATTGTTTAATCACGCACAGGAGAAATCTCACCAGGCACTACCTTGGAGGTAAACAATGGCTGCTAATGGGAATGAGAGACAGAAGAAGTCACTTCTACTTCTACTAACGTTTCCTACTGGAACATGCCAATGGCTGCTAATGGGGAATGAGAGACAGAAGAATTCGGCTTTTAGTTAACGCGCACGCTGCGAATTTTTTATTGTTCAACAACGCACAGGAAAAATCTCCCACCGGCACCAGCTTGGAGGTCAAAGTGTAAGACTGGTTACGCACTACGACTACGACTACGAGGGACGAACGGGTGCCGCCTTAAGGAGCTTCGCCCCTAAAAAGCATTCGTCGTGATGGCAAACCTTCAGTGGAATTAGGAGCAGCAAAATCACAGCAAGTGAGAAACAAGGAGCGGTAAAATAATATTGTACCGTAATTACATATCGTATTTCCGTAACTTCCTAAAAGACTCTATCGTAGTAGGTTGCGGCCTTCCCTAGAAGGAGGTTTTCGGATGGCATCGGCACTGCGTTTTTCATCATTTTCCTTGCGTTCTGCAGCGTCTGTTACGGCTCCACAGCAGCCGCATCCAGGGGCCACCGAAACGCGACTCTGGCATTATATTTTCGCAAAGTTTAAATTCTCGTGATGTGTATAGTCCTCCCAGTGTTGCCAACCATTTTTTTTAAATTGCCTACGCCGCGCTCAGTATTACCCTGCTTTACTCTAGACAATTTTTTCGTTAACCTACATTTCACCCCACGCTTAAATATACCGCAATGTAATAATAAGAAGGTATTGTCATTACTTCACTGCACCACATGCGGACGTGTGGTGGCGCTGAAGTCGGTAGCGACAAGGTTTGCAGCTGGTGGCTATTATGCGCCGTATTGGCTACATTGCGACCCAGTGTGTCAGCTAAAATTTGCGGTTGTCTTCTCGTGAACTATCTGGCTACTTTTGAAGTTTCGTTTCCACGCGTTTAGCAGCCATTTTTATCATTATTGGCAGATCAAGTATATTGTTTTTGAACTTTTCTGTCGTTTCAGCCGATGCGCGCGCGCGTCCTCCACCCATCAGCAGGCTGGTGTGCACGAAGGCACCTTTACGCAACGCCTGGCGCGCCTGCAAATACGGAGTGGCGAAGTTGCGTGCATGTTGGCAGATGAATGGACGGCGAGCTGCTCATGTTACCCTCCATGAATTCTGACGCTACGCACAAGTTTCTACGACTATTTCTGATCTGCAGTGCGTACTCGACCGTGAAAACCAGACAAAAACTGAGATCCGCAATAAAATTATGCTGATGCGTTCATCTTTAACCAGATTTCACTATCTGAAGCGGGACTTGTAATATATACACTTTACTAATCAGATTCAGCCTGAAGCTTCAATGAAAACTGTTTCAACGTTTCTACGATGACTGGAATGTTCTAATATTGATCTCCATGTGGCAAAACCTCTATCTTTTCTAAACAACGCATATGGATGTGCCGTGAGATAATAATTAGTCCTTTTACTTGCAACCTATTTGTGGCTCGAAAACCCAGCAAAAGAGAAAGAATTGTGCTCCTATGTCTACGTTCTTCCATTGTGGCTACACATTTTGTAGTGATATTAAATGTCATCGCTACTTTGGCTACTTCTGGCTTCATTTTAGTCTCCTATTCAATCCACCCAACGGCAACCCTGTCCTGTACCACCATTTCCACGGCGAATCTTCCGTTCGAAGGGCATCTTGCCCATCTTAAGCTATACTATGAACACTTCCGACAGCTTAGTGAACTTAAGCTAGTAATAAAACCTTCTCCCTCACGAGATTTCTATCGCAAAATTAAGGAGTAGTCACCACGAATTGGACACGAGCGGGTATACGGCAGGCGCAGAAAAACGCGATCCTTGATGGTTTCGCAGGCGAGTCCTTGCCGTGACGTCACATCGCCGCCACTACAGCGTTGCCATTGTTCGTTCTCGGGGCTCATATGGTTCTTTTAGAGTGAAAACCTTAGATGCAGCATCAAACGTCAATAGTGACCGTCGGCGTCAACGTGAGTCATGCAAAAAATCATCATCGCATTATACCGTCAAATATCTCCAAAATGTGTGACGTCAATATGCCGTCATCACCATCACCTCTTGGTCAAAAGTGGGCCGATCCCAGAAGCACTGCAAAACAAGGTGAGGTGCAGAATGTTTACAAACCACTTTAGGTTCAGACCGCTTTCGAAGGGGTTGGGGGATCAATACAATCCACTGAGAAGTAAAAGAAGATGGCTTTCACCTTCGAGTCGTCTTAGCAAAATGCTTAAAAGACCGCGTGAATTTTAATCCTGACGCCCGATAAGCCTTAGTGGTACGGGCTGAGAATATCGTAGTTGAGATGCAGTCCAACTGAGCTGTAAGTGATCAGTGACAATAACTATATAGCT
This sequence comes from Rhipicephalus sanguineus, assembly GCF_013339695.2. Lineage (NCBI taxonomy): Eukaryota > Metazoa > Arthropoda > Arachnida > Ixodida > Ixodidae > Rhipicephalus > Rhipicephalus sanguineus. The sequence continues at coordinate 141,562,197 of NC_051183.1, forward strand.
ATAAGCTATAACGTCATCTTGAAGGTGTTTGCAAGGCGTATTGGCTTTTGCGAACCCTTGCGATACGTTATAGTTTAAGCACCGGGAGTGATTACGTCCATCATGTAAAATCTACTTTTACCTGCACTAGTTCAAACTACATGATCGAATGACCATATTGTCACGAACGGCACCCTGGCGAAACAGGACAGCCTGTTCATGTTTGATTAAACGGGCATTGCGCGGACGCAGCAAAGAAATCATTGAAAGCAGTTGCACAACATTTTAATGTAGCAGGTCACAACTTCGACGATCTCAACCTTACATACAAACTTCCGGCCCCCAAAATATACAAATATACAGTCATACCTCATTCACAAGTATAATACACTCCAGCCAACTGGTTTAAACGTTTTGACGTGACAGCGTGAAAGAGCTCGTTCCGCAGAAATTCCGTTGTCGGCGTCGGTGTCGGCGTTTTTGGTTGTGAGCGAAAAATCATCATCTTGTCCGCGAACGAAAAAATTCAGAAAGATGCAAATAAAATATATAATAAAAAAGCCCAGGCCGTCTGCGTGGCAAGCAGGTGTTCTACCACAGAGCCACGCTAGCTTTTTTTCCTTAATGCATGGGAATAATGCCATCAAATCTCGCCACCTATTACAACATAATTCACTGCTTTAGAGTTATACTCACATGCACATATGCACGTAACACTCATAATTTCACACAGTCCAAGGTATCTTGAAAAGTATGGTAAACAGACACAAGCGTCCAGAAGTCCAAGCCACTTCGGAACCGGGTCAAAAGTCTCAGCAACACTACGCAGGTTGGCTGCTTCACCTCGAAAGACAGACTTTGTCGAGCGAGGTGGCTCAGCATGTCTGTCAATCATGAGGCTTCTTGATAGCGAATATAGACCTAACAGCATGATTAAATCATATGGTGCATTATTGTTGATGCTCTTTTTGAACGGGAGGAGCCTAACACCACGCGATGCAATTGGAAATTCTTTTCTGAGGGTTCTCTTAATGTCCCAGAAATGAAATGCATCACCGCCATTAATGAAACAATGGTCGATTGTTTCAGGCTCATTGCATAGCCTCCAATTTACAGACCAGGGCACGTATATCCCTTTTTCATGAAGCCATGCCTTTACGGATAAAGTGGATGTGTGCAGCTTAAAGAAAAACGTTTTCACGGCCCGTGATATACACATTTTACGTACACGGCAAAATACATCATGACCAGAATTAGCTTCACCTCGAGCTACACTGGAATTAACTTTATTGCTTCACAAACGTACGCGGTCCTGTCTACAGGTGTCACAACACGAGATGTAATATCGCCGTAGAACAGGGTACAAGCGTAAATTCGGGCGTCACACCATGTGAACTGCATACCGAGTTGGTGGTTGAAAGCCGGCCTCCCATTAAAAAAGGCACGCACATTACCGCACGTATTCCTTTACGAAGACGTAGTGGGTGCATCGCAACTTCGAAAAAGCATCACGCGCGTTATTGCTGATGGTTTAATGCATTCCACTCATTACAAGGGGCATACACATTAGTGCGCGCGTTCTGTTACACGCGCGTAGTGGGTACACTGTTGTCATAGAGGTGCTGTTGAACAGAGGGGAAACATATGCTTTACTATAAGTATGTCGAGTGTGTGTGTGTGTGTGTGTGTGTGTGTGTGTGTGTGTGTGTGTGTGTGTGTGTGTGTGTGTGTGTGTGTGTGTGTGTGTGTGTGTGTGTGTGTGTGTGTGTGTGTGTGTGTGTGTGTGTGTGTGTGTGTGTGTGTGCATGTGCGCGCCTGTGTGTGAGACCGGGCGACTGAACATAAGAACAAACGAACCAGAGCACGATGTGGATGGGACCGGATATCGCTATCGCGTTCAAATCTTAAAGGCGAAGCTTAGGCGTCCCCCAATTTTTTCTCTCTATCCTTCTTTTTTTAGCCAGGATGCTTGATTATGCGAGGTGCAGAGCGTCAGACTTCCTTTTTATTTATTAGGAGCTGGCTCACCAGGTTCTTAAGCTGGGGCGAAGTCCAGCGCCGGAAGCATAACCTTAGTTCCAGAGGTGACCGCTGCAGGCGCAGCTCGCGCGAAAGAGGTCTTCATCCTCTTGCTCTTAGAGCGCCTTGATGGCGACATTAACGCGGGCAAAACCATATATAGCATAGCCAACTGCAGCATGCCCACGCTCGCGCGAAAGAGAAGTCTTCTTCCTCTTGTACTTCAAGCGCCTTGATGATGACATTAACGCAGGCAAAACCACATGTAGCATAGTCAACTGTAGCATGCGCACGCTCGTGTGAAAGACAAGTCTTCTCCCTCTTGTTCTTCGAGCGCCTTGATGATGACATTAACGCAGGCAAAACCACATGTAGCATAGCCAAGTGTATCATGCGCACGCTCGTGTGAAAGACAAGTCTTCTCCCTCTTGTTCTTCGAGCGCCTTGATGATGACATTAACGCAGGCATAGCCACATGTAGCATAGCCAACTGTAGCATGCGCACGCTCGTGTGAAAGACGAGTCGTCTCCCTCTTGTTCTTCGAGCGCCTTGATGATGACATTAACGCAGGCAAAACCACATGTAGCATAGCCAACTGTAGCATGCGCACGCTCGTGTGAAAGACAAGTCTTCTCCCTCTTGTTCTTCGAGCGCCTTGATGATGACATTAACGCAGGCAAAACCACATGTAGCATAGCCAACTGTATCATGCGCACGCTCGTGTGAAAGACAAGTCTTCTCCCTCTTGTTCTTCGAGCGCCTTGATGATGACATTAACACAGGCAAAACCACATGTAGCATAGCCAACTGTAGCATGCGCACGCTCGAGTGAAAGACAAGTCTTCTCCCTCTTGTTCTTCGAGCGCCTTGATGATGACATTAACGCAGGCAAAACCACATGTAGCATAGCCAACTGTAGCATGCGCACGCTCGTGTGAAAGACAAGTCTTCTCCCTCTTGTTCTTCGAGCGCCTTGATGATGACATTAACGCAGGCAAAACCACATGTAGCATAGCCAACTGTATCATGCGCACGCTCGTGTGAAAGACAAGTCTTCTCCCTCTTGTTCTTCGAGCGCCTTGATGATGACATTAACGCAGGCATAGCCACATGTAGCATAGCCAACTGTAGCATGCGCACGCTCGTGTGAAAGACAAGTCTTCTCCCTCTTGTTCTTCGAGCGCCTTGATGATGACATTAACGCAGGCAAAACCACATGTAGCATAGCCAACTGTAGCATGCGCACGCTCGTGTGAAAGACAAGTCTTCTCCCTCTTGTTCTTCGAGCGCCTTGATGATGACATTAACGCAGGCAAAACCACATGTAGCATAGCCAACTGTATCATGCGCACGCTCGTGTGAAAGACAAGTCTTCTCCCTCTTGTTCTTCGAGCGCCTTGATGATGACATTAACGCAGGCAAAACCACATGTAGCATAGCCAACTGTAGCATGCGCACGCTCGTGTGAAAGACAAGTCTTCTCCCTCTTGTTCTTCGAGCGCCTTGATGATGACATTAACGCAGGCATAGCCACATGTAGCATAGCCAACTGTATCATGCGCACGCTCGTGTGAAAGACAAGTCTTCTCCCTCTTGTTCTTCGAGCGCCTTGATGATGACATTAACGCAGGCATAGCCACATGTAGCATAGCCAACTGTAGCATGCGCACGCTCGTGTGAAAGACGAGTCGTCTCCCTCTTGTTCTTCGAGCGCCTTGATGATGACATTAACGCAGGCAAAACCACATGTAGCATAGCCAACTGTAGCATGCGCACGCTCGTGTGAAAGACAAGTCTTCTCCCTCTTGTTCTTCGAGCGCCTTGATGATGACATTAACGCAGGCAAAACCACATGTAGCATAGCCAACTGTATCATGCGCACGCTCGTGTGAAAGACAAGTCTTCTCCCTCTTGTTCTTCGAGCGCCTTGATGATGACATTAACACAGGCAAAACCACATGTAGCATAGCCAACTGTAGCATGCGCACGCTCGAGTGAAAGACAAGTCTTCTCCCTCTTGTTCTTCGAGCGCCTTGATGATGACATTAACGCAGGCAAAACCACATGTAGCATAGCCAACTGTAGCATGCGCACGCTCGTGTGAAAGACAAGTCTTCTCCCTCTTGTTCTTCGAGCGCCTTGATGATGACATTAACGCAGGCAAAACCACATGTAGCATAGCCAACTGTATCATGCGCACGCTCGTGTGAAAGACAAGTCTTCTCCCTCTTGTTCTTCGAGCGCCTTGATGATGACATTAACGCAGGCATAGCCACATGTAGCATAGCCAACTGTAGCATGCGCACGCTCGTGTGAAAGACAAGTCTTCTCCCTCTTGTTCTTCGAGCGCCTTGATGATGACATTAACGCAGGCAAAACCACATGTAGCATAGCCAACTGTAGCATGCGCACGCTCGTGTGAAAGACAAGTCTTCTCCCTCTTGTTCTTCGAGCGCCTTGATGATGACATTAACGCAGGCAAAACCACATGTAGCATAGCCAACTGTATCATGCGCACGCTCGTGTGAAAGACAAGTCTTCTCCCTCTTGTTCTTCGAGCGCCTTGATGATGACATTAACGCAGGCAAAACCACATGTAGCATAGCCAACTCTAGCATGCGCACGCTCGTGTGAAAGACAAGTCTTCTCCCTCTTGTTCTTCGAGCGCCTTGATGATGACATTAACGCAGGCAAAACCACATGTAGCATAGCCAACTGTAGCATGCGCACGCTCGTGCGAAAGAAAGTCTTCTCCCTCGTGTTCTTCGAGCGCCTTGATGATGACATTAACGCAGGCAAAACCACATGTAGCATAGCCAACTGTAGCATGCGCACGCTCGTGTGAAAGACAAGTCTTCTCCCTCTTGTTCTTCGAGCGCCTTGATGATGACATTAACGCAGGCAAAACCACATGTAGCATAGCCAACTGTAGCATGCGCACGCTCGTGTGAAAGACAAGTCTTCTCCCTCTTGTTCTTCGAGCGCCTTGATGATGACATTAACGCAGGCATAGCCACATATAGCATAATTCACTGGGAGGTTTCGCATTATTTTTTTCTTCATAACTGCGGCAAGGCCGCACGATTGATGGCAGATCCTTCTCTGGGTGTTAGACCGCTCTGACAGCAGCGAACTAACGAAACAGTCGCTGAATCATCATCATCATCTGCAGTTCAATATTGGAGTCAATAAGAAGAACGCTCTCATATCTCGATATGAGGCTCAAGCTGAGTGAACTTCGTTTAGGTCCAGGGAAAACGCAATTGTATTCTGAGGTTACTTACTGTTCTCAACGAGCTTACTTGCTCCCTTCTTCCTCATGTATACGTAACTGTTATATATGAACAAAACTATCCTTATCATATAGACAGATGTTTACTATTTTCTATACTCTAAATGATTTAAATTTCTTTGCCCAATTCATGCCAAATGCCCCAGGGTGGTCGTGAACCAAATGTCTGAGAATCTACATCACCCACAGCTTCGTTCCGAAGCAGAAAGAAAAGAAACTATGGCCGTCAACCTTATTGCTATGCCTGTTGTCATCGTGTAATAAACGTCGGGGATCAATCACCATGGTGGTGCGGATTGCACAAGTGGCGCGACGGAAGACGGCGGTTCAGACACAGCTTGGTCTATCGCCACAGCCAAGTCGAGAGGAGATAAGACAGGAAGATATATGCTCAAGCTGTTCGTGGTCAATAGGGACATGCCGCGGTTGGCCGGCATCGCCTCGATCATCGGTGCGTCCCGCACGAATATCCTCGCAAGCAGACCTTAGGTGATGTTACTAGACGCAGGCGCGTCTTCTCCGCAAGCACAGCATAACAACACGAAATCCTTAGATGCCTCATGAAACGCTGAAGACTGACCCTCGGCTTCGGCGACGTGTACACGAGTGATGCGATAAACTATCATCATCATATGATGTCATGATGTCGCATGTCGCCACCGTTAGTGACGTAATCATCACGTTACTTCTCTGACATGACATCACACAGCCACTTGGTCAAAGGTGGGCTGATTCTGGAGGCACTGCAAAACCACGTTGGGTGCAACAAGCTTTCCGGAGGAGAAAGGGATCAATAATATCGAGTGAGAAGAGAAATAAGACGGCTTGCGCCATCGAGTCGTCTTCGGCACATGTATAGGTAAAGGACCACGTGACTTTATACAGTTGACATGTATATTACTCTATCCCGGGATCTTGGTTTTGTCGGCAGAGTAGGAGATGGAAATATCCACGTAGGATGTCTATTGCAAGTTGTCTATACAAAGCCTAAAATTATTGCAGTTTTAACCCACGTTTTATCTCACTCTATAAAGTTGTTTTCAGGCAGCATAGGTCCGTCGTCTTTCCTTTTCCTACAAGCGCTCGTCAAAGTCCAACGGAAACTGCTGTTTTGTATCGAATTTTCGGCAAGCTTTGAATTTTCCCGGTGTGTAAAGTTCTCCGTATCGGCAGTGCATCTTGTCCTGAAGAGGGCTTTTGTTCCACTATCAGGAAAGACAGCGTGGCCTTCATAGAAAACGTTTTCTACTTACTATTCAGGCGAAAGTCTTAGATGGCTGATCAAACGCCAAAGGTGTCTGTAGGCGTAGGCGTCAACATGAGTGATGCAAAAATCATCATGGGATGGCCTCACCTTGTGATGTAATAATCCCGTCACAGGTCACCAAAATGTCTGACATCATCACGTCCATTAACGAGACGTCACACGATGGCGTCATCAGGCCACATCGTCGCATTATGAACGTTGGGCCGATCCCGGAGGCAATGCAAAACCACGTGGGGTGCACAAAGCGTTCCGCGGGTGGAGGGGGATCACTGCTACGGCCTAAGAAATGCATGAGGGATCCTTTGACGTTTTACATTTGTTTCTCAGTGTGGGTACAGCGCATTCCTAAGGTTCAGATATATTCGCTGCCGGCAAGCATGGGTGTCTATCCCGGGGGTTAAGACACTCGCCTTCGGGCCCTGGAGGTCTAGGTGCAAACCCAGCCCCGGCAAGAAAATTTACTACTTTTAGTTCATTTTAAAGGGCCCCTCACCAGGCCACATGGCACATTTTAGTCAGACGCTGGAACTTGTTGTGTGCCGATTGAAGAGCATTATGCCGCAAGAATTTTAAAGTTGGTTCATTACGAACTGAAAAAAACAATGTGTAGCGGTGCGAAACCATGATTCGAGCACGCGAGCTCAAACCCTTGTCACTCGCCCCGTGTAGCCTTCACAAGCCAAATCCCTTCCCTGCCCTCTTCGCCGGAGGATCACATGACGCATACCCATGAGCACGTGATGCGCATGCATGGTCACGTGCGCATGACGTGCCCTAACCAGCCCGAGCACGCGAGTGGCGTTGCACGGCCGCTACTTTTTGTTATTGCAGCGTTAGCTACACTGGCCTAGCCGAGCCAGATTCGCGTGCCTCCTCAAGAGCCATGGTGCCCATGCGCGAGGGTCAATGATGTCACGCACCGGAGCCGGCCCCTCCCGCGCACTCCGCCGCTGCCGGTCTGCGCTTTCCAGAGGAGTGACGTCGTAGCCGTGGCAGACGTATTGGAGCAGGCGCGCGCGCATCTATTCTATTCGCCTTCGCTGTGCAGTCCCCGTCTGATACTGCGCTAGTGCCGCTTGATAGCGGCTCCTACTGGCGTTTGCCAGTGTGATATAGCCATGGAGAAGGAGAGTGCAAATGCTGCTCAGCGGCGCAGAAGAGCGGAGAAGCTTAGCTCATCCGATCCCAAAGTAGTTGCCTGGCAAAATAAATATAAATGTGCCACATATTACGTATACCATGTGTGTCATTGGAGCATCAGTAAGCATGAATGAGGTAATCCTAGACAATCAGGAAAGCTAGGAATAATCAGCTGAACCTTTGCTAATGCTATGTTATCCTGGCATAGCCGAGCTAAACACTGCAACATTTTATGTTGTTGTCGTGGGCGTTCTGTCCCCGTTCTCCGTGGTGTTCAGCCTGTTTCTGCGGGACGGGCATGAAAGTTGCGATATTTGTACGAGAGCGAGAATAGCTTGTAAACAAGACTTACTGCGCAACCAGCAGGAAAGAAGAAGGGAGACAGGAAAGAGCGCAGTCTTTCAACAGTTTTTGAGCCGCACTCTTCCGTTTTTTCGGACAAAAGTGCACCGCCTTGAAGTTCTTGTGCACTGCTTCTAGTGCCTTGTTCTGGTACATCCCTTCAGGCAGAACCACGAAACCGCCCCCTTTGTCCGAGGTGAATTTCCTTTCCTTAAGTGCGTCGACGACGAACCCCAAGGGAGGCCTAGGAACCGGCTGTTCACTCACAGTTCTCATCAGGCAGTCTATTCCATCCCCGATGGCCCTCTGCTGGTCCTCCTCTTGTACATGTTGTCCCATGTGCATCGATTTGGCCAACGTGTACAAGAGCAGGACCAGCAGAGGGCCATCGGGGATGGAATAGACTGTCTGATGAGAACGGTGAGTGAACAGCCGGTTCCTAGTCGCGAACTTCTGCGACTTTGAGCGTATCTATCTATCTATCTATCTATCTATCTATCTATCTATCTATCTATCTATCTATCTATCTATCTATCTATCTATCTATCTATCTATCTATCTATCTATCTACGACTTTGTGCTCTCCTGGTCGCTTGGTTCATCGAATGTGCACCAAAATTGGTATGGCGTAACATGACTGTATGACGAACATAAATGACAAGTCATAACATGAAAATAATGACACGCATGTCATGTACAGCATGATTTACATGCTACGCTCATGGTGCGCTGGCGGCCGTTTCGCTAGTTTGATATACACCAAAATTGGTATCTTGCGACGTGACTGTGTGACGAACATAAATAACACGAGTTAGCATGAAAATAATGACACGCATGTCATGCACAGCATGACTTACGTGCCACGCTCATGGTGTGCTGGGGGCCGTTTCGCTAGCTTTATATACACCAAAATTGGTATCTTGCGACGTGAACGTGTAACGAACATAAAAACATGAGTTAACATGACAATCATGACATGCATGTCATGTACAGCATGACTTACGTGCCACGCTCATGGGGCGCTGGCGGCGGTTTCGCTAGATTTATATACACCAAAATTGGTATCTTGTGACGTGACTGTGTAACGACCATAAATAACAGGAGTTAACATGAAAATCATGACACGCATGTCATGTACAGCATGACTTACGTGCCACGCTCATGGGGCGCTGGCGGCGGTTTCGCTAGCTTGACCTACCCCGAAATTGGTATTGCGTGACGTGACTGTGTAACGAACACAAATAACACGAGTTACACGAGTCAACATGAGAATCATGACACGCATGTCATGCACAGCATGACTTACGTGCCACGCTCATGGGGCGCTGGCGGCGGTTTCGCTGGATTTGTATACACCAAAATCGGCATCTTGTGACGTGACTGTGTGACGAACATAAAAACACGAGTTAACATGAAAATCATGACACGCATGTCACGTACAGCATGACTTACGTGCCACGCTCATGGGGCGCTGGCGGCTGTTTCGCTAGCTTGATATACACCAAAATTGGTATCTTGCGACGTGACCGTGCGAGGAACATAAATAACACGAGTTAACATGAAAGTCATGACACCTATGTCATGTACAGCATGACTTGCGTGCCACGTTCATGGGGCGCTGGCGGCCGTTTCTCTAGCTTGATCGACCCCGAAGTTGGTATTGCGCGACGTTACTGTGTGACGAACATAAATAATAGGAGTTAACATGAAAACCATGACACGCATTTTCCTCAATGGCATACAAGACGATGTATGCAGCTCTTTGCTGGCTGCTTCGCATTACATCGATTCCCACAATGCGTGGCATCTGCCGGCTTTTTTTTATACAACTGATCGAATCACGTGGCTTGGTCAGCATCGACAGAACGGTTGAAAGATAATCATTCGAGGAAATTAACCCGAAAGTTGCGTTCGCCGTACGCGAAACGCATGCGCCGAACGCCGCTTCAGTTTCTCCTTGCAATTACGCATTTAAGATGCACCGCAGTATTCTTTCAGAAAGAGAAGAGGAACAACAAGGGTCATAACCGCATGCGACTTGAACAGGTGCGTTTCAAGAATACGTTGCACTTAGTGTTCGCCGCATGTGTTTCTAGTAAAAGACTGCAGTTGGATGACGTGCAGTAGCTGGGAAACAGCAACTGTAGCATGCAAAAACGGAGCGACATCACTATTGCTTCGCAGGTAGAATACGAACTCGCCCAGCAAGGGATCTGATTTGTGTTCTGATACCGCTGTTCGAAGCCCACGCGTTCAAAGACTCTGAAATATCAGCGTGGACAGCATACAGTTTTATACAATAACCTAGACAGGAAACTGGCACTGCGACGGTTCAACCACCATGGGAATGATGGGAATTGCAGGCTTCTGATTGCTTCGCGTTAGCTAGCGAACTGTGTACAAATCTTTTTCTACAGTTTCAGTTTCGTTCTTCGCGAGGCGTGGGTAGTGGGGATCGTTGAATAGCACTCAAGCAGTGCCTTTGTTGTTCAAAGAGGTGGAAGACCGCTAGACATCTTGGTTGGCTGCGACGTTGCCGTTTTACATGTTGTATTTGGTAGTTCTAGCGAAGCACCGTGCACTCACCACTGCGCAGAGATGTAGCGTCCCATGCCAGTGCAGAAAATCGCATAGAGTTTGTTTGATAAGCGGGTCTTTCCAAAACTCGTTCAAATCGGCTACAAAACGGCGGCAAAGCTAGGCAGACTCACCGTGACACTCGTCTGCCTTGACCTGAAAACAAGCCAAGAAATGCGTTGGGGGCAGACCACTTGGACAGACGCACCTGGCATCGCAGCATAAGATACGTTAAGTGCTTCTCCCTCAGTACAGTGCGGTTATTCCCACAAATAGATAATGTGTACTTCGAGGACAAAACAACCGTGTTTTTTAACTGTTGTACAAAATTAATTCATTATATCGTAAAACCAGGTCTAGAACACAATTTCAGAGCAATGCATACCCTGGTGCTTGAATGTGTCCAGGGGTGCTATTCTGGACATTGTCCAAGTCCGCCATATTGTGAGATTTTGTCATTGGTCAACTCTGATTGGCCCATAGAGCTGCTACGGCTCCTCTGATTGGCTCAAAATGCCGCCATTACAAAATTTGAGAATATGCCGCTTTTTGACAATGTCCAGGATTGCACCGCCGGTTTCACTTCCATCACACGGTAGCGCAAACATTTTGCAACAACTTTTACGTACAAAAGAATGAAGCTAGTTTTAATTGGAAATAAATGCATATCACCTTGCTTTACACTCGTAAAACAAGCGCCGCGAATCTCAAACACGTAATCCCTCCGAAGCAGATCCGAAGGCTGTACTTCTCATCATTGCCAGGGGTGCTATTCTGGACTTCCGCCATTTTCTGTCAAATTTGACGTAGGCGTGACGTGTACACAATGATGACGCAAACGCATGAAATGCTTGCGAAACGTGACGTGAAGGGGACATAAGATGCAAAGAAACGTGCAATTAAACAGTATTTTGTATCTGAAATTGTTAACGCAACAATAAAAAAATAAAAGAAAATTGAAGCGTTTAGTTTTAAAGTTGTGAAGCAGACGATATCGTCTGCAATTTAGCGCCATATTTGGAGATTTGGAAATGAGCGACAAAGCCATAGTAACTTTTTTAGCCAATAAGCGAGCCATCCAAGCCAGCGTCGACATTATTGCCGACATCGTTACTTCGCTGGTTGTTTTGTGTAGTTGTTCTGGGGCTATGTCGGCAGATCGCCGAACAGTGGGCCGCGATGTTGAATTTTTTTACCGATCGTCCCCCTATGGGGAGGGTGGTTTGCGACTTACTACAGGAGGTACGACGGGAGCCGTTAGAAACGATGACAGAGCGCCTTTACCGCCTGGGCCCCAGCAGCAGGCTGCCGCCGGAGTGGCGGTGGCTATGGCGAACTAAAGTGGCGGCAGCTCGAGCTCGAGGCGCGGAATGACGGTGCAGTCAGGTAAGCTTGCGTTTCACTCGGGTGGTGTTGACGTTTCAGCTATGCACATGCTTATTGCAGGAGAACAGGCGGAGGGCCGTTCGATTTGGCGACGCACGTTCGGTGGACGACGCCGGCATCGTTACAAGTATGCGCGTCGACCCCGTCTTGGGCTGCGGTGGCCCTTCGTTCCCAGGGCCCGCGGCGTGCAGAAGCGCTGCCGATAGTATGGAGATAAGGAGCTGCACAGCATTGCAAGTATTAATAATACCCCTTCTGTTCCATCTGTCTTTTTTGTTGCGGTGGCTGTTCCGCGTCTAGTTTATCTTAAGTAATGTGCCAAGTAGCCCAACAGCCAGCTGAGTTATTTATAACGTCTCCGATGCGCGAAGTATCTTCCTGAACTGTCGTGATCATTAACATGGTGCTATATGTTTTGCTGAGGATGCGTAAGGACTACTGTAAGTAAAAGTTACAATCATGTAAATATACATAAGCAGAAGCAATAAAAGTTAAGTTTCAGGACCTCACGTTACGCGCGATCAGTTGAATCTGAAAGATAAAATCTAGGCGAATCTCAATCCACAGAAGTGATGCATCTCCGAAGGTGTTAACTGTGGAAGGTACTTCCACGTTGCTTACAACATACGGATAAGAAGTGCATAATGGCCACAGATAAAGAAGAGGAATTGTATTTCATGCAGTTGATGTTACATTGGACTGGCAGCACTAAGAAGTGCACAAACTGCATTCAAAGAGATGCTTTTATGCAGATGTGCTGGTTTGAAAACTGGCTGGTACAATATTAGAGGCATCCTTTGTTGTTGTTGGCAGCAGTGAATGATAAGACAATGATTTAAGCAATGAGACAACTTGACTGCTTTTTATTATTGCAAGGATGATGAATTGACTCGCAATGATGAATTGACAGAAGAAGATCAATTGACTCACAATACATTCTGAAATATCATGTATTACTCTTGCATGTAAACTTTTATACTCTACCAGAGAAACCACGACAGAAATTAGCTACACAGTGCTGTGCCCACGTTGCCCCTTTCGGTACTGGTTCGTTTTGTGCCTATAAGCGTTTACATAGATTACCAACCACAGGAAGCTTGTGCTCTTGCATGTATGAGTGGCTACTACATGAATAGAGCTTTTGTACACACCTGCCAGACTCGTACAGTCATCACACGGGTTCGCATTGTGAATAAAGTGCTGAAAACAATGCTCTGGAATGGCATTCAATGTTGCATGCACTGCTGCAAAATAACACAGGCTGTTTACAGTCACTATGGTCTCAACAAACTAGTCCTGCTATGATTTGCGGCAGAAGCTGAGCATGCTTTTGCCTAACTGCTTGGTACAATTAGCATTCTCTCAATGAACGAACACAATGAAACTTTTGTCAGAATAAAATTCCTGCAAGAACACAAGTACAGGTGATAGGTATAGGATCGAACACAATGCAAGTGGCTACTTTGTCATGAGAAACAGCAAGAGCTTCTTGTGTTTCACGTTTCTGTGCACATCTCGCAGGAATGTAAACCCCATTACATGGAGTTGTGCCCAGCTGTGAACCACTACAGAGCGTGATCCTACCTTTGCCTACCCGCCTGGTACATGTCTACTGCAGCCGTATCGTCGCTATTGTTGTTGTAAAGGTCCGCATCTTCTCATTCGAGTTCTTCAGTGCAAGGGATGTGCAAACAGTGCAAACACCGAGGTTGTGAAGCACGACACAAACTGCGATGATCATCGACGTGAAGAGTGGGCCATAGTACAGTGTTCTGTACCTCTGCAAGCGCCGAAAGTGGGCCTTGAGGACTCCAGTGCACAGTTATACGACGCACTGCAGTGAAGAGTGGTGTGGTAGAATGGGGCAGCAGAGGATTCTGCAGGATGTGCTCCAGGGATGGGGTTAAGCAGCCAAGGTTGAAGCGAGTATGCACTATCACTGTGGAGGACAGTGTTCCAATTAGCATAATATGAATGTATACATGAATATGTACTATTCGTTTCTCACTTCTTTTAACTTATTCGAAGACATCGTGTCGCTGATATGCACTGCTTTCCTTTTTTTACAGCTAGACATATTGACAGAATTGCTTGTCTGGTTACGTTACATAATTACGGCTTTTGAAATGCTCCAACGAAAAAATGACTTTATCAACTCAATTCCTTCGTCAGGAGGAATGACAACGAAGCTACTGAACTGCAATCTTTAACTTCTTTCATAGACAAGAAGGGGCGAGTGACAGAAGGCGCATCTTCTTTGGTGGTAAGGGTGCTGTGCTTTCTTTTGATTGCATGGGACTGATATGCGGCTGCAGACGGTCAACGCACTCAAGGCTTGGTTTCCCTTAGTTTTTTTTGTGCTTAGGCCGTCAATGAAAAGTGACAGCAGGTTTCTTTGCAACCGTTTGAGCTGTTTTTTAGTGCTTTTTATGAACCATGACTGAAATACCTTTGAGTTGTATTTGTATTTTTATACAACTTGTCCTTTCTACACATAATTGTATTTACGAATGTACAACATCTATGGCAGTTGTATTTGATGTATTCTTTTTTTAACATAGCCTCAGAGTGTAGCATTTTCTGTATCATCGCATGCTTACTATTTATTATTTCACCACTTTTAATAAAGGATCATACAATGTCTTCATGAAAGTTTATTTCATGCTTGACCTTTCTATTGCACTAGTAGTCTTTCCTATGACCATAGAAAGACAAGTTGCAAGCATACACTGAGAGCAAGTCAAATTATTGTGTGCCGCCTCGGGTCTCAGTATGACTTGTTTTCTCAAATGCGTGCGTGAGAGAATTTTCATTCAAGGGAACACGAGTTCCACTAAAGTAGATAGTGTTCGACCAAGGTAACTGCCAGTAATACCATACGGGGCAGAAATTTGGACGAAGAGACTTGAGTAGTTAAGAACCATGCATCGTGTAATAAAATTACCATGAATAATGTTTTTGCTACACTAAGACACCACAAAAGCATTCTCACGCTTGCATACCAAGCAGCTATTCACCAACCTGGCCACGGCGTCCATAGCCCAGTCCTGGCTCACGGTGGATGTCTTCCACATAAAGGCGTCGTGCACGGGCCCCGAGTGGGAGGGCATTCTACAGGCAACATGAACCCGCTTGTTTGCTTCCTTGCGATTTCAGATGCCTTAACACCACCACCAAGTCGAATGACCGACGAGCGCAGCAGCACGTTAGAGATATCGCGTCACACATGACCATTCGGCTGTGCAATCCCTGCAACAGTGACCGCAGCCGGCATTATGCTGTGCCACGGGGGAAGGACAGCTCTCTAAATCACAGTGGAGACCTGCTGTCGCTGCACTGCTGTCATAGACCAAAGAAAGGCCTCTGAAAGAGTCCCGGCAGTACGGCTTCATCGTACTTTTTTCTCATTGCCTATGTTTTAGGCCTGTTACGCTGAATTTTCGTACCAAAAATGCGCTTCATTTATTGCGTTGAAACTACTATGTACACATCCGCACGGTGTAGTATTTCAGTAGTTTTCCCAATGGTGCGTGTTTCAGGCCTCCGAGCTGTCACACTCTAGTGGCTGATGTAATTAAGCATCTCAGTGTGAGAATGTACAAGGTAACGTGAAACCTTGAACATATAACACTGGTTGCAGTACGTTACATTCGCAAAAATAAAATGGTTACAATGGGCACTACAAGTACTACACAGCTGCAGATTATACATATACAGCAAGGTGCTCAGAGCTGTGCGTCATTTTTGGTGTAGCTATACAGGAGTCACCTAGGAGGCTGCCCATTTTAACTCTGTCAGCAAGTTTGTCACGACATGTACGACGAACCAACAGACCACAGGTCATGGGACGACACTAAATCCGCTGGCAGATGTTTCAACAAATACTGCACACCTACGTGGCCAAGCACAGCACGCTGCAGAGAGCCGGCCATGCACTGGTGGTGGTGCAACACCATCAGAGGCTGCAGCGGCGAGATCTACAGCAACTTCTAGCACCGCTGCACAGGCAATTTCCAGCGCCTCTGTGCTAGCCGGTACGATACGCACTTTAACTAGCTGCAGCCAGAGACAAACGGCGGTCTCAGTGGAATTGGTTGCCCGCCTAGATGCCATGAAAGAGGACGGTGTGGAAAAGAGGCACAAAAGGTTGAAATTCATGCGCATCCAACACAAGCAGAAAGAACACTCAACACAGTGATAAAATGGAACTTTTCGACCAGAAATACCTATTCAGAAAGCAATGCAGAAATGCATAGGCTGCAGCTGGACATGATGAAAAAAAGTACAAATAAAGGCATGTATCTATTTTTGTGCCATTTCGTATAACTGAAATATTGTGCGGACTATGCCCTGCCTTAACCTCAAACCGCTTGCTGTGTCAGGCACAGTTGGCATGGCTGCTGGTCGTTGTAAAGAAAGTGAGGTAGGAGCCGGCGAACCGCTGTCATGAATTTCCTGTCTTGTGGTGGAGGAGGCACGGGTTCTCTTAGGAGGGGTTTCCATATTGCTAGCGAACACACACAAAGGATGACATAGAAAGAGACAGGACAACTGCTAGACTTCAACTGATTTTTTTAATCGACATGAAGACACAATATGAATACGAATATGAATATGAACATGAGAACACAATACGCTTGCATTGGGTGGTTTATTGGCGATGCACTGCAAGAAGTGCGACGGTTGTACCCCGGCATATGACGCCACTTCTGTGATGTACGTTGGCGGGGAACAGGGAAAGAGAGAATAGTAGAGGCTGTCGAAATTCACAAGGCGGGCGACACATGTGTCAGCACTCCGTCCATCGCGTTGTCAAAAAGAGAACTGGACTATCTGTGTAAGAAGAAACCACGTGCGAACTGGCGGTATCGATAGGCGGCGGAGAATTTCTTTTCTTTTTGTTTGGTGGATAAACTTTGGTCTGTGATGGTGGCACCTGCGCGTGCGCAAAGAAAAGTATTGTGTCCTTCATGTCGATTAAAAAATCCGTTGAAGTCTAGCGGTGGCCCTGTCTCTTTCTATGTCGTCCTTTGTGTTTTCGCTAGCAATATGGAAGCATACAATCAATACCAACTAGCCCAGCTTAATGCATTAACGTCTTAGGAGGGGGCCGAAGTTATGGAGGGCCGCACAACCTGTGACGACAATAAGAAATCATCTTGTTTTTATTTGAAGCGTCACGCCGAGGCAATGTCGGAGGCGTAAGTACGTTAACTCACAAAGGAGGACACGTATTGTCGTAGCGGCCATATTGTTTTTATCTTTATTTATAATATATTGAAACCATGCTTTGAAATAAAGTTTTAAGAAACAGGCATAGGTTCCTAGCTCATAAATTGATTGTTCTATGAGTCTTCTCCGAAAGTGGTGAAGCGGCAGTTGCGATTTCAGTAGTTTCAGATAGCTGAAGTGTATTCAACACAAGCCTACACACTACAAAAATAAACAAGCATTAGCAAAAAAAGTTTGATTGCACTATACTTAACTCTCAAGCAGTGAATATATGGCGTTTGAAATATAAATCTCAAGAGGACAATGCAAGCTGTGTGTCCCCCCCCCCCGCCAGCCTGAACACAAGGGGGGTGAGGGCCCCCCTAACCTCCCCGTGATTTACGCCAGTGCAAGACATGGAAGCCTTCGCTTTCACACTCAAAACTTCCTCTCGACACTGCGGCGAGTCCGTGCAAGGGACTTGTACCTAAAGAAAGCAGTTTTCTCTAGATTTAGACATACTTTTGTGCATACAACAGTGTTGCTCTAACTTGAGTTCACGTATGCTGAGGGCTGTCTTTCGTCCCTCTGTCCCTAAATGGGGTCATGAGGGAAAACCTCCAGGGATACCCCTTGTCGCTGGGTAGGATGCGAGGCACAGTCGCTCTTTCATATTGTACTCTGGCCCAACTCTTCTCAAATATCCGGCTGCCGTGAGCCGAGCCCGGCCAGTTGGCCACCAAATAAAAAATGGAGTTGAGGCCCCCCGTCATTGCCTGCAAAAGAAACAATTCCTTTATCACTGTCAAACAGCCAGAATGCTTCTGAGACCGACTACAACTTATGTTGTGCGTACAACGTCCCACTGCTTGTTGCGGAAGCATGATAATCAGTCGGGTATTCATATATTCAGTATTTATTGAAATGGCTGTGCAATAACATACCTGGACATTGATCGACAAGTAGCCCTTTCGATTACCAAAGACGTCCGCGTTTATGTCCGCCGGGATTTTTCATGGGTAATGAATGCAGTCTATGCACCCTCCTACACCAGGTTAATCGCCTCATGGCATAAAATTCCGCCATTACGAAGGTCACTTCAACGGAGATGGGCAATTGCACAAGCTGCGGGAAGGTGCCGGCTATCATTCGTAATATGCGTGCGTCTATGTGTGACACGCTTGCTTGAAACACATTAACAAGGTCCCCAGTAACAACTCAAAATGTCCCGCCACCGTAGGGTCGCAGCACGATACATTAACGAAATACAGATACAGATACTCGTCTTGCGAGACGTATCGCTATACCAATACAAGATACCCAACGAGTATTTAGGAAGTATGTAATATACATGTATCTTCGATACTGCCCAACACTGCTCAGCGGCAGTACGCAGTGGCGACAGTCAAGGCAAAGCACGGACTCTGAGCGCGAGCGGCGTCCTTTCAGGAAGGAGCCGAAGAGGACGACCCACAAGAAGCCGCTCAGAGAGCAACTGATTGCACAGTTTCAAGGCTTCTCTACAGGACGAATGACCGAACGAATACATGAAATGAATGAATGAATGAATGAATGATGAATGAATGAATGAATGAATGAATGAATGAATGAATGAATGAAAAATGATGCGTGAGTGTGGATTGTGACTGCTTCATCAAAATTACGGCAACACGGTACGCAAATACGGTAGGGTATTACCGTACCATCCTTTTCCAACCCGTGTTTGGGCGCTCCCAGTTCCAGTGCAGTGCATCTCCGAAAGACAGGTTGCTCGTAACAATGCGCCGTCTGAGAGGCAACAGTGACGCATAACAACCCCATAGCAACTTCTGAAAAAAAAAATCACAGCATATCCACGGAGTGAATGATGATGATGGGCGAAGCTGCGGAGGTTCATCGGTAAACCGTGAATCTTCCGTGAATTCTGCCCAGTACATCATCACCGACGTGAGATCGGGCGCGTTTATACTAAAGGTTCGATGAGTTATGACGACTTGCAGCTCACTTTAATTTTACATGTACGCTGTGAATTTTCATTCTTTAGAAAACCATTGCTTTAGAAAACATCTGGCGTCTTTCGTTAAGCAGCTGGCGTCTTTTCGTTTTGCTTTAAAACATCTGGCGTTCTTTCGTTTTGCTTTTACAAAACATCTGGCGTCTTTCGTTGGTTTTTTCATCAATCAACGGCGTTTTGAACAAAGTTTTTATTGTTTAATCACGCACAGGAGAAATCTCACCAGGCACTACCTTGGAGGTAAACAATGGCTGCTAATGGGAATGAGAGACAGAAGAAGTCACTTCTACTTCTACTAACGTTTCCTACTGGAACATGCCAATGGCTGCTAATGGGGAATGAGAGACAGAAGAATTCGGCTTTTAGTTAACGCGCACGCTGCGAATTTTTTATTGTTCAACAACGCACAGGAAAAATCTCCCACCGGCACCAGCTTGGAGGTCAAAGTGTAAGACTGGTTACGCACTACGACTACGACTACGAGGGACGAACGGGTGCCGCCTTAAGGAGCTTCGCCCCTAAAAAGCATTCGTCGTGATGGCAAACCTTCAGTGGAATTAGGAGCAGCAAAATCACAGCAAGTGAGAAACAAGGAGCGGTAAAAATATTGTACCGTAATTACATATCGTATTTCCGTAACTTCCTAAAAGACTCTATCGTAGTAGGTTGCGGCCTTCCCTAGAAGGAGGTTTTCGGATGGCATCGGCACTGCGTTTTTCATCATTTTCCTTGCGTTCTGCAGCGTCTGTTACGGCTCCACAGCAGCCGCATCCAGGGGCCACCGAAACGCGACTCTGGCATTATATTTTCGCAAAGTTTAAATTCTCGTGATGTGTATAGTCCTCCCAGTGTTGCCAACCATTTTTTTTAAATTGCCTACGCCGCGCTCAGTATTACCCTGCTTTACTCTAGACAATTTTTTCGTTAACCTACATTTCACCCCACGCTTAAATATACCGCAATGTAATAATAAGAAGGTATTGTCATTACTTCACTGCACCACATGCGGACGTGTGGTGGCGCTGAAGTCGGTAGCGACAAGGTTTGCAGCTGGTGGCTATTATGCGCCGTATTGGCTACATTGCGACCCAGTGTGTCAGCTAAAATTTGCGGTTGTCTTCTCGTGAACTATCTGGCTACTTTTGAAGTTTCGTTTCCACGCGTTTAGCAGCCATTTTTATCATTATTGGCAGATCAAGTATATTGTTTTTGAACTTTTCTGTCGTTTCAGCCGATGCGCGCGCGCGTCCTCCACCCATCAGCAGGCTGGTGTGCACGAAGGCACCTTTACGCAACGCCTGGCGCGCCTGCAAATACGGAGTGGCGAAGTTGCGTGCATGTTGGCAGATGAATGGACGGCGAGCTGCTCATGTTACCCTCCATGAATTCTGACGCTACGCACAAGTTTCTACGACTATTTCTGATCTGCAGTGCGTACTCGACCGTGAAAACCAGACAAAAACTGAGATCCGCAATAAAATTATGCTGATGCGTTCATCTTTAACCAGATTTCACTATCTGAAGCGGGACTTGTAATATTACACTTTACTAATCAGATTCAGCCTGAAGCTTCAATGAAAACTGTTTCAACGTTTCTACGATGACTGGAATGTTCTAATATTGATCTCCATGTGGCAAAACCTCTATCTTTTCTAAACAACGCATATGGATGTGCCGTGAGATAATAATTAGTCCTTTTACTTGCAACCTATTTGTGGCTCGAAAACCCAGCAAAAGAGAAAGAATTGTGCTCCTATGTCTACGTTCTTCCATTGTGGCTACACATTTTGTAGTGATATTAAATGTCATGCTACTTTGGCTACTTCTGGCTTCATTTTAGTCTCCTATTCAATCCACCCAACGGCAACCCTGTCCTGTACCACCATTTCCACGGCGAATCTTCCGTTCGAAGGGCATCTTGCCCATCTTAAGCTATACTATGAACACTTCCGACAGCTTAGTGAACTTAAGCTAGTAATAAAACCTTCTCCCTCACGAGATTTCTATCGCAAAATTAAGGAGTAGTCACCACGAATTGGACACGAGCGGGTATACGGCAGGCGCAGAAAAACGCGATCCTTGATGGTTTCGCAGGCGAGTCCTTGCCGTGACGTCACATCGCCGCCACTACAGCGTTGCCATTGTTCGTTCTCGGGGCTCATATGGTTCTTTTAGAGTGAAAACCTTAGATGCAGCATCAAACGTCAATAGTGACCGTCGGCGTCAACGTGAGTCATGCAAAAAATCATCATCGCATTATACCGTCAAATATCTCCAAAATGTGTGACGTCAATATGCCGTCATCACCATCACCTCTTGGTCAAAAGTGGGCCGATCCCAGAAGCACTGCAAAACAAGGTGAGGTGCAGAATGTTTACAAACCACTTTAGGTTCAGACCGCTTTCGAAGGGGTTGGGGGATCAATACAATCCACTGAGAAGTAAAGAAGATGGCTTTCACCTTCGAGTCGTCTTAGCAAAATGCTTAAAAGACCGCGTGAATTTTAATCCTGACGCCCGATAAGCCTTAGTGGTACGGGCTGAGAATATCGTAGTTGAGATGCAGTCCAACTGAGCTGTAAGTGATCAGTGACAATAACTATATAGCTATAAGCTATAACGTCATCTTGAAGGTGTTTGCAAGGCGTATTGGCTTTTGCGAACCCTTGCGATACGTTATAGTTTAAGCACCGGGAGTGATTACGTCCATCATGTAAAATCTACTTTTACCTGCACTAGTTCAAACTACATGATCGAATGACCATATTGTCACGAACGGCACCCTGGCGAAACAGGACAGCCTGTTCATGTTTGATTAAACGGGCATTGCGCGGACGCAGCAAAGAAATCATTGAAAGCCGTTGCACAACATTTTAATGTAGCAGGTCACAACGTCGACGATCTCAACCTTACATACAAACTTCCGGCCCCCAAAATATACAAATATACAGTCATACCTCATTCACAAGTATAATACACTCCAGCCAACTGGTTTAAACGTTTTGACGTGACAGCGTGAAAGAGCTCGTTCCGCAGAAATTCCGTTGTCGGCGTCGGTGTCGGCGTTTTTGGTTGTGAGCGAAAATCATCATCTTGTCCGCGAACGAAAAAATTCAGAAAGATGCAAATAAAATATAATAAAAAGCCCAGGCCGTCTGCGTGGCAAGCAGGTGTTCTACCACAGAGCCACGCTAGTTTTTTTCCTTAATGCATGGGAATAATGCCATCAAATCTCGCCACCTATTACAACATAATTCACTGCTTTAGAGTTATACTCACATGCACATATGCACGTAACACTCATAATTTCACACAGTCCAAGGTATCTTGAAAAGTATGGTAAACAGACACAAGCGTCCAGAAGTCCAAGCCACTTCGGAACCGGGTCAAAAGTCTCAGCAACACTACGCAGGTTGGCTGCTTCACCTCGAAAGACAGACTTTGTCGAGCGAGGTGGCTCAGCATGTCTGTCAATCATGCGGCTTCTTGATAGCGAATATAGACCTAACAGCATGATTAAATCATATGGTGCATTATTGTTGATGCTCTTTTGAACGGGAGGAGCCTAACACCACGCGATGCAATTGGAAATTCTTTTCTGAGGGTA